>NC_051309.1:42498667-42798859 GCF_015220235.1 Choloepus didactylus | reverse complement strand
CTTCCATAATTTTTGTAAATGTCCTATAAGATTAAAAGTATTTCAAAATAAAAAGTTTAAAATTTTAAAAAGAGAACAGAGATTAAATTTATAGGATTTGGTTACCACATACTAAAAGGGTAAAATCTTAGAGGAGGGCGACAAGGGTTAAGTCTTGTGTTTTTAACTTTCCATTGAGTAGATATGGTACAATAAAACTAAGATAAGGAAGCACTGGGCTAAGAAGTCAGCTTTTCCAGAAAAGTAAAAATCAAAGTCAGTTTTGGACATGGTGAGAGTATGAGTTATCTATGAAAATCCAACGGGGGAAATAGACAACTGAAAATTCAGGTCTTAAGAGTTCAGGAGTGACAAGGGCTGAAGGTACGGTAAGAGAGGTAGGAAAAATCAGGATAGTCTGATACTACTGGTGCCAGAGGAAAGAAAAATGTTTCCAAGAGGGAATGGTTAATGGTGCACAGAGATTAATTATAATAATAACAGCTAATAGTTACATAACAGCTTCTAGGCACTATTTGAACCAACTTACATATAACAACTCATTAAACCCATATAACAATCTTATGTGTTTACCTTTACAGAAACTGAGGCACACAGAGGTTAAGAGATTTGCCCAAGTTCACACAGCTAATAATTGGTGGCGCCAGATTTCAAAAGTGACTCACAGAAGCAAAGATATATACATTCTCTATCATCAATTAGGAGATACCCTAATGGGTGCCAATAAGAGAAAATAGTGCCACTTATATTCTAAATATTTTCTTACCATTTAGAATTTTTATTTTACACTTACTCAGGGCTGTTATGCTTTATATAACATCATTCTTGAGCATGCATAAGAGGAAAATAAACAAGATAGTTTAAGGTGTTCTTAAAACTGCTTCACATTCAAACTCCCAGGATTCTGTATCACTTTTTAACTCAATCTTTGATGTCCATCCTCAGGGCCATCAAGTATGTTATATGTTAGTAATATATTTCTACTCTAAGACTGCTCGTGATAGCAAAAGCGGGGAAAAAAAAACCAACAAAACTAAATGTTTATGGCCATTAAGAAGAATGAGGTAAAAGAACATTTTAAAAACGAAAATATAAAAGGAAATTTGGGAATTCTAAGAAACCTGAGCACATACTGGATTAGATAATATTAAGAAATTATTAATTTTGCTGGTATAATAATGCAACTGAGAGTACAGTTCATAAAACTGTCCATGTATGTTAGAAACATATAATAAAGTATTTACAGTACAATTACAAGATGTCTGGGAGTTGCTTTAAAATTGGCCAGATTTGTTTCAAAATAATCTAGAAGAAAGCGAGAATCTAACAAAATTTGGCCACATGCTGATAATTAGAGAAGCTGCGTGAAGGGGTTTATTATCCTATTCTCTGTACTTTAGTGAAAGTTTGAAAATTTCAACAACAAAAGTTACAAAAAAAAAAAAAAAAGGTTAATGCCACACACTGATAGGGAGCACTAAAATATTAAGTGGGAAAAAGCAGAAGGCTGTGTTTATTATGTGCCTTATTTGTGTTCATAAAAAGAAAGAAATATATATGTAGATAGGAGATCATGGTGCTATTTGAAAATTACTGTAACCACATACACATATAACCCTTCTCTGCAAAATACTTTTAAAACCCTGAAGGATTGAGCAACAAAGAAGTTATCAGGGACCTTGGCAAGACCCACTCATATAGAAAGGTTAAAGCATCAGCCGGAATGGGATAAGCCAGGAAAGGTGAGGGAGTGAAGACCATGAAGAGAGACACTTTCAAAAATCTGGGCTATAAAGCAGACGCAAGAAATAGGGCAAGTGAGAAAAGAAAGAGAGTAGAAGGACAGTTTCTTTCCAAGATGGCCTTGAGCATGTTTAATGCTAGTGGGAAAGCTATGGTAGAAAGGAAGAGGTTAAAAATAAAGGATAGTGGATAATATAATGAACAAGATGGAATGAGGCAGAATGGGTAAAAACCAGAATGAGAAGAATGAATGGCCGCAGGTGCAAGGAGGGAACACCTCAACTGTATCAGGAAGGAAGGAGAAAAACACATATGCAGGTGAATTAACTGTGTAGGTTTCTTGCTTTTCTACACTCCATGAACTCCTATTTTTTTTTTCCATTGTGCTGTGGGCTATATAAATCCTTGGGAACCAAGTTTTACTTCTGACCTGTCATCATCATCATCCTGATCTAACACAGTTTTTTTGTCTGTTTCTGTTTAATAATTTTGATCTACCATAGTCTCTTGAGGGTCATTTATTGGAGAGATATTACCAACTTAAGAAGTATCTACATCTCATTAAGAGGCCAGAACATTGTAGAAATACAGTATTTTTAAGAATTGGCTTAAATAAGGATAGGAAAGTGACTGAATTAAGATTTTCTAATGTCCACAATTACAATGGTATATACAACAACGACACCTACAGCTACATTTATACACTTCTTCACTTCATCCTGCATAAGCAGGACAAAATTATATATATTCCTCAAAAAAGGAAAAGACAAGAATATTTGCTATTACTGCTACCCTTACAGTAATCCGTCCAACTAAACACAAACTCTCCTTTTGTAAAATCCAACATAAACTTATTTTGCAAAACTTTTTAACCATGAGAATTTCAGACAATAGACAAATCTCAAAGGACTTTCTAAATTGTGACACTCGCTTGCAATTGCGTAAGACACCAAAAAGGCTCCAAAAAAACCAATCAGGCACTGGGTTAAATAAATTATGGTATAGTCATACAAAAGAATACCATATACCTAGCCAATAAAAAGAGTGGCTCTATATGCACAATTTACAATATTCTCCAAAGAAAAACTGTCAGGTAAAAAAAACAAAGGACAGAATAATGAAAGTTTATGCTTGTATATGCATAGAGTATCTCTGAAAGAATACATAAGAAACCACTCTGGGGAAAATGAGGGAATAGAGAGGTCAGGAATGATGAAGTAGACAATTTGTACATCCTCCCTTTCTGTTCTTAGATTTTTGTTAATACATGCATGCATTACCTGTCCCCCAAATAAATTATATATTCGATGCCTATAAATTTTTCAAACAGGAAAAATCTCTTTCATGCCTGTGACCTACAATAAAGCAAAATACTTTTTAAAGATTTTCCTAAAATTGTGGAAGGAGAAAAATCAGAAAAATTTCTAGACAGTATAGACAGGAAAACTAATTATACACGACCTATCATTAAGATGCAGTTAATGCTTTTTTTAAAGTGCTATTTTGTTTTGCCTTAACAGAAATTTAGAATATAATGACAGCCTGAGTTTTCCCTCCAATTTCTCTGTAAGAGAGTAATGGTTAAAATTGTTTGTAAAACCCTGAATAAATAAAAATCCATGCATTCACAATGACAAGCACATAAAAAAGAAAAGGAGGAAAATCATTTGTAACCATTGAAGGCGACTATTGCAGGTAATTTTCACCCAGTTGATGATGGAAAGCTCTTCTTTACAGAAGAATTCCAGCTAATAAATGTAAGGTTGACAATGGAAAAAAAATCACCTTTCTGCAGCTCCCAAGGATATAAGTCATTCAGGCAAGGATCATCAATGGATGCTACACTATCACAGGAAAGGCTACTGAGGAATAAGCTATTTGCAGGGCACCAAAGTATTATCCCATAATTTACTTGCTAATTCCAATGAGGAAAAAACATACCTTTATAAAGAGATCTGGCAGTTACCATCTTAATCAAGTGATCAAACAGCATCAGGAAGGGTGAGAAAACCTGATTTTACAAACTTACTAATATGATTTAATATGAAGTATACAACATCATGCTTGGAGTCTTCTTGCCAAAAATGTTTAACCTAAATCTAATCAAACCTTTCTATACATCACAACTCCCAGTTCACAGGAAATATTACCATGAATATTTGAATGCATTACCATGAGGAATAATCAGTCAAATCCCCAGGAATTTCAAAGTATCAATGAGATGGGGAGAAAAAATAAATGTGTGTGTGAGGACAACTATCATAAATTTTAAAAATGGAATAGGCAAACTTGCAAAGGATCCTGGTTAAAAAATTAAAAACTACAGAAAGCTTTTTTTAGTTAACAGGTAAAATATAAATATGGACCTGAATATTAGATGTTAGGAATTATAATTTCCATAGGTAGGGCAGTTATACTGTGGTTATGTTTAAAAATATATTATTTTTAGGAGTCGCATGCTGACATTTTTGGTAGTGAATTATCTTTACAACAGCAACCCTCAAATGGGTCAGCAAAATATGGCAAAATGTTAAGAATTGTTGAATCTAGGTGGTGGGGATACAGGTATACTGTTCTTCCTACTTTGCCACCTGAAAATTTTCTTAATAAAAAGTTAGATATAATAAACATATAAACTGGGACAGCTGATTTTTCTCCTATATAACAACAACAAAAAAGACTGTACTGATGAGACTGTGATGAAATTGGCAGCCCCATACACTATCAGCATTAGGATAATTTATGACCAGCTTTCTAGAAAGCTCTTTGGACATAAGACTATTAAAAGTTCAAATACTATGACCCAGCAACTTTTTTCCAGGAATCTATCTTAAGGAAATAAACTCAGATAAAGATTATCATGCAAAATATTTCATTCACAATTATATCGTTTATGTGTATACAGTTTACAGTATGTATTATACTATATTAGTATAGTGGAAAAAACAGAAAAAACTTAAATGTTCAATGGGTAAGTCAGGTAGCACAGTCATTAAAAAAGAACATTCAATGCCATGAAAATGCAAGATAGATCAAAAGAAAGAGCGAAATAGTATATATACTAAGATCCTCATTTTGTGGTGAAAAAAAAAAAAGGATGCTAATATCAACAGTAACTACCTGGGGTTGGATAAGACTATGGCTTACTTTGACATCTTTTTACACATCTTCTAAATCCTCACAGAAGATCAAGGAGACAGGGATTGTCTGTGTTCCTAATAAACTTTAACAGATGGTAAGCTCTTATCCCCATGGCCATATCCTAGATATTGTCATCACCAATAGCTGAACCTTCTCTGATACCAAGTTTCTCAAATTCTCGACCTCTTTGGATTAAGTTCACTTACTTTAGTACTCCAAATCCAACAGTTAACTGGTTTCATCAAATCCTGACCTCTCTCCCATTGATTCCATGGGCATTCATTATCACTCTCTTGCAAATACTCTTTGACAACCTTGATACTTTCTTCCTTAATGGTGCTCACAAGGCAAAGCCCCAAACCTAGTTAAACTTATTCACCAACTAACTTGGTGAATCTTTCTCTCAGTGTCTGCCTCAAGCTGTTAAGCATTGCTGGAGGAAAACACACAATCATTATTAATTGTTCTCATGTTAAAATTCAAGATCACAAATCCCAAATGGAAACTTAACAATGCCCAGCAATTCTACTCCAAAATAGCTATTTCACAACTCTTCATTTCTCTTTAAAACTGCTACTCCCTTCTTTCACATCTTTACTCTCAGATAACCTTATCTCATATTTTGAGAAAACAGAAGCATTTCAAACAGAAACACTGATGTCTTCCCACTTCCAAAACTACCAACCTACCTGCATCTAAATCTCTACTCTCTGCCTATCCTACTACAAGTGTCCCTGCTCCTATTAAAGATAAATCCCAGCAGAACCTAAGATGGCGGCTAGGTGAGACAGGGCAAAAAAACACCTCCGTGAAAAATACTAGATAAAAACCATCAAGTGACCCAGAACACCACTTCCAGCGATGCACCAGCTGGACAAGGTCTGCTAAATACACAGGGAACATGCATTTGGTGAAACCAGGAGCCTGCATTCTGAAACAAGTGAGTGAGTCGGCTGAAAGTCCCACGGCCGCACTGCGGTGTGGGGAAACGGTGGGCTGGCATTTGGAGATGGACTACTTCTTTAAAAAAACAAAAAGCCCGGAATGGCTGCAGATACCCTGGGGAGAGCCGCGCAGTGAAGCATGGCGGGAGCAGGCTGGGCTAACGCCTCGGTGTCTGGCGTGGAGGACACCTCTTCCCACATCCGCTGCTGATTGTCTCAAGACCAGAGGAGCAGAGGGGAGCCAAAAGGAGGAAAAAAACCGCATTCCTTGCAGCCATCTCCCCAGCAGGCAGGGGACGCTCCTGCCCGGGGCCAGACCCACAGCCCAGAGCCGTGCCAAGAAACCCAGTGTGACGGGGAATCTTTCCCGCAGCACTACACACAAGCCACAATATCGGATGTGGACAGTGGCCTTTAATACACTCATGGCTGATTGTCCCAGAGGTGGGAGCACGGAGCTGTGCAAAAAGGAGGACGTTAATACGTCCCATTCAACCATCTTTGAAGCGGGCTGGGAGCGCCCCTATACGGCCCAGTGACCCACGGCTTCCCTGGCGGGCGGGCGTGCACTAGTGACATGGCGCGGCCTTCCCTCAGCAGAGGCCCTGGAAGAGCACAGCTGGGAAGGGAGAACCACTCGGAAATCCCAGGGACCCTACACGAATACCAAGGACTTGTGGGTCAGTGGCAGAGATAATCGGTGGAAAGACTGAAATGAAGGCTTAGGCTCCTGCAACAGCCTTAAATCTCTGGGAACACCTGGGAAGTTTGATGATTAAAGCTGCCCTGCCTGCCTAACCACCCAGACACACCCCACATTCAGGGTGGACAGCACCAGCAACACACCCAAACTTAATGCACCAATTGGACCCCACAAGAATCAGACCCCCGCACACCACAAAGACAAAGTGGGGGAGAATTGACTTGAGGGGAATAGGTGACTCACGGACGCCATCTGCTGGTTAGTTAGAGAAAGTGTATGACACCAAGCTGCAGTTCTGTCAAATTAGGGATCAAGTAAAGCAAATGCCAAGAGGCAGAAAATAACAGAAAATCTTAAAGCATATGATAAAACCAGACGATCTGGAGAACCCAAACCAAAACACCCAAATCAAAAGATCAGAAGACACACAATACTTTGCACAATTAATCAAAGAATTACAGACAGGCAACAAGAGCATGGCCCAGGATATAAAGGACATGAAGAAGAGCATGGCACAGGATATAAAGGACATAAAGAAGACCCTAGAAGAGCATAAAGAAGAAATTGCAAGAGTAAATAAAAAAACAGAAGATCTTATGGAAATAAAAGAAACTGTTGGCCAAATTAAAAACACTCTGGATACTCATAATACAAGATTAGAGGAAGTTGAACAACAACTCAGCCTTCTCGAGGACCACAGAACAGAAAATGAAAGAACAAAAGAAAGAATGGGGAAAAAAATCAAAAAAATCTAAATGGATCTCAGGATATGATAGATAAAATAAAACGTCCAAATTAAGACTCATTGGTGTCTCAGAAGGGGAAGAGAAGGGTAAAGGTCTAGGAAGAGTATTCAAAGAAATTGTTGGGGAAAAATTCCCCAACCTTCTACACAATATAAATACACAAAGCATAAATGCCCAGCAAACTCCAAATACAATAAATCCAAATAAACCCACTCCAAGACATATTCTGATCAAGCTGTCAAATACTGAAGAAAAGGAGCAAGTTCTGAAAGCAGCAAGAGAAAATCAATTCACCACATACAAAGGAAACAACATAAGACTAAGTAGTGACTACCCAGCGGTCACCATGGAGGCGAGAAGGCAATGGCATGACATATTTAAAACTCTGAGAGAGAAAAATTTCCAACCAAGAATACTTTATCCAGCAAAACTCTCCTTCAAATTTGGGGGAGAGCTTAAATTTTTCACAGACAAACAAATGCTGAGAGATTTTGCTAATAAAAGACCTGCCCTACTTCAGATGCTAAAAGGAGCCCTACCGACAGAGAAAAAAGCTGAGGGACTTCACCACCACTAGATCAGTCCTATAACAAATGCTAAAGGGAGGTGAGCAGGCTGAAAGGAAGGGACACTCAACAACTGACTGAAACTACACGAAGAAATAAAGGGTGCCACTAAAGATCACATGGTAAATATAAATACCAACACTACTGTATTTTTGATTTGTAACTCCATTATTTATTTCCTACAGGATCTAAAATACATAAACTGTAATGATAAATCAGTGGTTTGGGACTCAATGTAAAATATGTAATTTTTGACAAGAACTACATAAAAGTGGGGGAATGAGGGAGTATAGGAACATAGTTTATGTGTCATATTGAAGTTAAGTTGGTATCAAAGAAAAACAAGATTGTTATAGATTTAAGAGGTTAAATTTAAGCTCCACAGTAAACAAAGAAAGTATCAGAGAATATGACCATAGAGATGAAAAGTAGAGTAGGGGTTCCGAGAAGTGGGGGAAGGGGCAATGGGGAGTTAAGAAATGAGTGTAGGGTTTCTGTCTGGGGTGAAGGGAAACTTCTAGAAAGGGATGGTGGGAAGGTGATAGCATTACAACATTCTAAATGTGATTAATCCCACTAATAAAATGCTAGGGAGGGGGTGGAATGGGAAGATTTAGGCTGTATATATGTTTCCAGGATTGAAAAAAAAGTCTAAATAGATGACAATTAAATGCCAAGGATGATCCTGGATGGGATCTGAGGATGGAGGAGAGGAGGCTCAAAGGGACACAGACGGGACAAAAGGAGAAAAAAAAAAAAGGAAATATAGAATGTAAGCTTTGTATCAAGGTTGAATTTCTTGAACTTCTTAGCTGTGCTTAATGGGACTGCATAAAAGAATGTCCTTGTTCATGGGAAATGTATACATGAATTATATATGTTTTTCAAGGATGTGTGCGGCTTGCTCTCCTATGTTCAGAAGACAGAGCAATAAATGATGGATGATAGGGAGGGAGAGAGGGAGGGAGGGAGGGAAAGAAAGAAAAGAAATGGTGGTGTGACAGGATGTTAAAGGTGGTGCATCGGAGTATCGGTGGCGGGGGGTCGGGGTATGCTGGAGCTCTATGTATGGGGTTTGTACTATTTTTGCAACTGTTCCTGTAAGTCTGAATTTATCTCAAAATAAAATTTCTTATAAAAAAAAAAAAGATAAATCCCGCCACTTTCATCTCAATGACTTTGCATCTGCAATTAATCCCCTTCTCTCTGGCATTAATCAAATTTCTGTCCCCATCAATCTACAAACATATCCTAATAGCTATCAAATTTTTTTTCAAAAAGTCCCTCAAGCAATATTCCTCGCCAGCTACGTATGGCCTCTCTTCTATGTTATCCAGTCAAAGCAAAATTCCTTAACAGAGTTGACCATAGTTGCCACTTCCTCACCTCACTTTCTTAGCAACACACTCCAATCAGGCTTCCACCTGCACAATTTCAATGAGAACCGTCTTATCAGTGCTACCAAAGACTACCATGCTGCAAATTCAATAGTCCTTTTATCATTTGGCAACATGACAAAATTGACCACTCTTCTTGAAACTCTGTCTTCTCTTGGCTTCAATGCCTTCACACTTTCCTGGTTTTCCTAATACATCACTAATAGCTCTCTGACATTAACCTTTGTTACTTCTCCTGGATTCAACTTCAAAATGTGTAACGGCCCAGGACAAAAAAATCCAGGACTTGTCCTGGATCTCTCCTATTCTAGCCAAATTCCCCCAGAGTTAAGTCATCCAAGCTAGGCTTTAAATATATCACTCACGTCTATAATGCCCAAATCTCTCCCTAGATGTGACCTCCAGACAGCTGTTTACTTATTTCCTTAACTTAAAAGACAAAGCAAAATTCTTCATCTTCCTTCACACCTCCAATTTGTTCCTCTCCCCATGCTTTCCCATCTCAGAAATTAGCAACACCATTATCTAACTGCTGAAGACAAAAATCTAGGTTTTTCTCTAGCTTCTTCAACTTCCCTATGCACTCACATCCATCAGCAAGTTCTACAGACTCTATCTTTAAAACATGTCCCAAATCCTTCTACTTCTCTTCAGTTCCCTATTCAACCCTAGCCTGTAGGCTAGCAAAATGGCTTTTCAACTGATCTTCCCAATTTTATTCTTACCATCCTCCCCAAACACAATGACTGCTAGCTGTCTATCAGTTTCCCATCTCTTCTTCTTCCTTACTAAGGAGACCCTGATTTTAACAGGGAAGCAATGTGCCCAGCTAAAAAACACTTCCTGGCTAAAGAAATAAAAACAGAGGTCACTGAATGGGGCTTCTAGGAAAGCTCTTTAAAGGGGGCGAATTCAGCTGACATGTGCCTTATACCTTTCTCCTTCTGAAATACAGACACGTTGTTGGCCTTCTGGAGCCATCTGGAGAGCCTGAGGAACAGGGTCAAACCCATAAGAATGGAAAACACTGTAAAGTCCCCAACCAAGCAATCCTGACTACCTCCCCTCAGACTTCTTCCCTATTTGTTTAGATCACTACTAGCTTGTTTTGTTATATTCAGCCAAACTCAATTTCTAACTCCTATATCCTTTTTCCTCACATCTTCAGTCTCAATTCTTTCTCCACATAGCAGCCAAAGTGGTCTTTTAAAAATTTAATTCTTGTATTTGAAAAACACAAATCCTACTCTTGGCTTTAAACCTCCAATGGCTTCCAGTCTCACTTAAAATCCAAACTCTTTACCCTAGCCTTAGATAGTTTGGTATCTTCTGGCTCCTGTCTGCTTCCACAACTTCATCTTGCACCATTCTCTCCCCTTGCTCACAATATTCCAGTCACAATAACTTCGTTTTGGTTCCTCAAATATACCAAACTTAGTCCCACTTGAGGTTTTTTACATTAACTGTTTCCTCTGATCTGGAATGTTTCTCTCCTGGAGATATGGCTTTATCATCCTGATTTCCATTTAAATAAAAAATCCTAGGAAAGGGCCTTCCTTTTGATTGAACACCCAATCAAAAGTAACCAATTAATCCCATCCATAAAATATCGTTATATTTCTCTGCATTGCATTCATAACTTGTCTTTCTCCCCCTGTTCCATTCACCGCTACATCCCTGGGGCACCTAATAATGATGCCTAACATAGCGTGAACCCTCAAATATTTGTTAAATTAAGGAGTCCTTGGCACTGATGGCACAGAGATAGTTGAGCCATGAAATCTACTCTTGAGAAGTTTAGCATCAAGTAGGGAAAACAGTTTCAAATGAGTAAAACACGTTAAAAATGACAGGCTCAAGGTTTAACATGTGGGAATAATATTCAAAGCTCTTTTTAAAAAAAGAATATTTCTAAAAATGTGTATATATGTAAATACATAGAAAAAAACAATGGAATGAAATACCAAAATTAAAACGTATCTCTATGTTTTAAATATTTCATAGACAAAAGCAATTTTTTTAAAGGAAAGGAATTTATGTCTGGGGGTGGAAATACAGGTGATTGTTAGTTTTAAAATTTTTTTTTGTATTTTGATTTTACTTTTAGTATAGCTCCCTGTATTTTCCAAAGTAACACTTGTTACCTGTATACTCAGAGAAATTGGTTATTTATTTAAAAGGGAAAAACAATTCAACAGTTCCTCATTCTTCATTATGTCATGATTATTAGCTATCTAAACTGCATGTAAGAGTTGATCATCCTAATGTATGCCTAGGTTAATTCCTAATTTATCCTCCAAATCTCATTTTAAGGGTTTTTCCCAAGGAATTCTTTCCCTGAGGTTATCCCACACCCACAAATGCTCCTTACATAAACGTCTTCAATGTTTCATTTCCTAAATGGACCATAAAAGCAAGGACTATGTCTACCTGTTGACAATAAATGAAGAAAAAAATTTAAAGTTAAACTAAAGAGTTAAATCACAGGACACAAATGTTGTCATATATATATTAAATGGGTGCCCCTTGAGCGTGTCAAAGGGGAAAACTGTAAAATAAAGCAAAACAAAGCAAAACAAAATAAAACAAAAACAGATTCCCTTTCTACCACCTAACTTCCCAATTTTTGACTTGACATTTCATGACCCCAATTTAGAACCTGACTACATTATCAATGCTTATGTGGAACAGAAATCCAACTTCACCTGGAGGCCACTTTTATCAAAATATTCAACTCTTCCAAGTCTCAAAAGTAGGATAAATGGGACTAGTGGTTGGGGATGAGCTCCCCAGAGTTGAAGAAAATTCTTAAATTCATTCAGGAAAACAAGTGTCTCCTGCTTACCAAGCAATGTGCTCAGCAATAGGAAAAGATCAGAAATAGGTCCTAGCCTTTAAGGACTCATACTCAGCAGATAGAGATATAAAGTAGATAGAGATATAATCAAAGTATGACCAAATCCACAGACATAAAAAATGTCTGACATTTATAACCACCTAAAATGTCATCTAAACACTTGATGATCTAGTAATACAACTCTCAAGTACATACCCAGCAGAAGTTCTTGCACATGTGCAGCAGTAAGAAACTGGAAATAACTCAATGTCCAACAGACAAACTATAGTACATTCTATAGGACAACAAAAACAAAGGAACTAGAGCTACATCCAATGGAAACAATGGATGACCCATGGAAACAAACAATGTTGAATGGGGGAGCAACAGTAAGTTCTAGAATATATTTTGCAAATGTTCAAAAATAAGCAAAACTAAATTTTTGAGACATCCAACAAAACTGTATTTTTTGAAAAAAAAAAAAAAAGGAAATGTAACACAAAATTTAGGATAGTACTTAACTCTGTAGAGGTAGATGCAAAGTATTAGTAATATTCTATTCCTCCAGTTTGACAGTGGCTCCATAGATGTTCGCTATATTTTGCTTTAGACCTTAAATACACAACATCTAATCTTTTTTATGTATCAAATATATGTACTTTTAATAAAGGAAAAACTCACACCAAAATGTTCTTAGGATTGGTTTTTCTTGGCTTCTGAATTAAGGATTTCTCTTTTTTTCCCCTTCGGTTTTAAAAACTGTATTTACTAGACCCCAGCAATTATCATTCCCACCCCCACTGTGGAAACCACTCAGTTACATCAGTGTTTTCCAAATGAAAGGCTACTGCCTAATATGAGTTGCGAAATCAGTTCTTGGGCTGAACTAGCATTTAAAAGATAATAGAAAGCATGAATGGGCACAGCACGTGGTGAAGTAATAATTGTTCTGGGAAAGGATTTCTTTTTAACTATACATTTCAGTGTTCTAAGCTTTCTCTAAAAAGTAAGTAACAAGAAAGTAAACTTTATTTTAAAAACATACTACCATGTATGACCTTCTAAAGACTTAGTAAATTAAAGATATTCACCAAATTATGCTACTATATAACAGCATGTCCAGTTGCACTGACAGAATTTAGAAAAACCTGAATTCTTTATCGCAAATGTATAATCATCACTTAATTTTTCCCATCAAAGTTTTTATAGATTGAGAATTCACCCAGCCACCGTATCAGGAAACTCAGCAAGCTAATGAAGTATGCTATCAACAAACCCATCAGCTATTATAATAAGGCACCTCCAGACATATAAGGCAGAGTTACAAAATCACGAAGTATATTAAATGAAGTCTGAGATCTGAACTTGCCACAGATATACTGTTTTTATACTAGTTTTATCCATAATATACATAAGTCATTAAAATCAAATGGTTAAAAAAAAAAAAACTAAACCACTAAAAATAGGTTCCTACATGGGAGTTCCAAAGGATCAGTCCAATGAGAAAAGTAAGAGGAATATCTAATCATCTGCCATAGCCAAGATCCAATTTAATATAGAATAAACTGACATGTTTCATAAGTTCAAATACTAGATACATCCTGGAGTGAATTAACTTCGAATAACCCCTCTCACCTATGTTTGAAAATCACAGATGCCTTCTCTAGCAGTTACAGAAGGGATAGTGCTATCAGCCTTGCTTTCATCAAAAAGTCCACTCTCATATGACTTATACAGCAACTAAACACATGGTCCTCCTTTTATGCATAGAACCTTCAGGCATCTTCATTAACTTCAGATCTTTCTGCATAGCCTCTATGAGACCATGGGCACAGTAAAGCCTAAGATTGGCCTCAACTATATAATCAGCCTAAGAGCACCAAGGTAGTCAGATTTATTTAATAATTTTAGAACACAAATATTTTACAACCAGCTGCTGAAAAGTAGTAACAGACATCCAAACAGGATGGTTTATTCTGTGACGTAAAGCACCCACAGTCACTTGAGAGAAAGAACTAATACTAGTCCTGTATTTATAATTATCAGAAAAATCCATAATGGCACAAAGGCTTAAAATAATGAAGAGTAAGGCAGACTTGTCCTAAACATATACAAAGCCAGAAATTTTGGCAGCAGCACCAAAAAATTAGATACCTACCAAAAATTTTGGACAGACTTTAAAAACTCACGAAGTCTACTACATACAAGGCACTATGCAAGAAACTGAAGAGAAAAAAAATGAGTACGAGTCCTTAAAGAGCCTGACAACCCAGCAGTAGCAGACAAACACATGTACAATTATCAGTGATAAAATAATTGCTCTAACAAAGTTCTGACAAAGTGCTTCTGGAGAACAGAAGTAAACTGGGGGGTTAAGACAGGGTTAAGGGGGTGGCATTAGAAGATGAGTAGTTTTCACAAAGCAAAGAAGAGAATCAAATTGCTGGAGTAAGACACTCCAGCTTTGGGCAACTGAAACAACTGGCAGGAACACTCTCAAAGCTCCAGAAAACGGTTAAAGGATTACTTTAACAGGACAAGTACTAACTCAAGAAAGAGGCAACTTAAAAACAGTAGGATTTCCTGGTGCCCCTGCTGGCCCCTGGTTCCATAGGGAGCAAAGTAACCCTCATGCACATAATGGGAACATCTATGCTTGTGCTAGTCTGCCTGGTGGCAGCCTGAAAGACTGAACCAAGACACCTGTCATGGGCTCACCATCCCAGAACTTGCCTTACATTTAGAAGACAGGTCACAGAACTCTGCTATGGAATGCTACAGAACAGTCAAATCACAGCTACCTGGGGCAAAGGTTTGCTGGCCGTGGAAAATACAGTACAGTGCCCAGGAGAAAACACTGTTTCCTAAGGACTTTTGGATCCTTGTAAACAGGGGAATTCCTAGGGCCACAAGCACATGCCCAGGAAAAGACACAAACACAGAAAGGACCAGAGAGGATCCTACACTTTCACCTCGAGCTATTCTTTAAATTCATTATTTGGCTAAGCTCTTAAAGAGAGTACTCCCACAGGCCATTCTGCAAAGACTGGGGAAGGAGACGTCTGCATTCACCGCCCCCCCTCCCCTCGTTGGTCTTTGCTCCTAGAATTCAAGGAAATCACTGTCATAATGTTCGTTGGACATAAGCTTAAGGAACAGAGGCTTCGGAGTCTAAATTCCAGTGGTAACACATTAAAATACTAAAACATTCAGGTTTCAACAAAAGATTACAAAACATATACAGAAACAAGAAGGGACAGCTCATAGAAAAAGAAGACTAAAGCATTAGAAAACATCAATGAGGAGGACCAGACCTGGGACATACCAAAGGCTTTTAAAAAATGGTCCTAAATACTCTCAAAGCACTAACGGAAAATATGGACCAAAAAAAACCTAAAGGAAATCAGGAAAATAACAGATGAACACAAACTGAGGATCAATAGAGACAGAAATTATGAAAAGACAACAGTAACTGAACTGAAAATTAAAAATTTCCTAGAGGGGTTTCACAGCAGATTGGAGCTGATAAGATTCAGTGAACTTGAAGATAAGATAATTGAAATCACTGATGACAAGAAGCAGAAAGAATGACGAAAGATGCTCAGAGCTGAATATACAAAGAATATATGCATTTTGGGAGTCCCAGAAGAGAGAAAGGACAGAGAGAATATTCAAAGTAATAAAGGCTAAAAACTTTCCAAATTTAACAAGACATGAATACACACAGCATGATGCTCAACCGACACCAAACAGGATAAACCCAAATATACCCACTTCACAATATATTATAATCAAACAGTCGAATGCCAAAGAGAGAAAGGACAGCCACATAAAAATCTATCAATTTCTTATTGAAAACCATGGAAGTAAGAAGGCAGTGGGAGGACATATTTAAAGTACTAAAAGGAAAAAATAGCCAACCAAGAATTCTATATCCAGTAAAACTGTTTCAAAAATGAGGGGGAGATTAAGACATTCCAGATTAGGGAAGGAAGAAAAAAAAAAAAAAAAAAAACCCTGAACAGAGTTTATCACTAGACCAGCCCTATAAGAAATGCTAAAGGGAGTTCTGCAAGTTGAAAGGAAAAGACACTAGACAATTAACTGAGGCCACAGGAAGAAATAAAGGTCTCCGGTAAAGGTAACGTGGGTAAATATAAATGCCAGTTCTGTTGTATTTTGGGCTTGTAATTCTGCTTTTTACTTCTATAGGCTCTAAGATGCAAATGCATAAAATACCATGACCAATCACTGGTTTTGGACTTACAATGTATAAATATATCATCTGCAACAAGAACAACATAAAGATGAGGAAATAAGAGTGGTATAGAGATACAGCTTGTGGATGCTACTGAAATTAAGTTGCTATCAAACTATATGAAATTGTTATAGACTTAGGATGTTAAATTTAAGCCCCAGATAACCACAGAGAAAATATGAGAGAATATGCAAACTCATAGAGACAGAAAGTCAAGTACAGGTTACAAGGGGCAGACAGCAGGGGCAATGCGGAGTTAATGCAGAATGAGTGTAGGGTTTGGCTGAGGTGACAGGAAAGTTCTACTAATGGATGGTAGTAAGAGAATCACAACATGGTGAATGTGTTTAATCCCACAGAATGGTATGCTTCGGAGTAGGCCGAGGTGATAAAGTTTATGTTGTATATTCGTTTGCACAATTAAAAAAAAAAAAGAAAAAGAGCAACTAAGAGACAATGACAATTAAATGAAATACATGTTCCTGACCTAAATCTAATAATGGAGGAAGAAAAGGCTAGAAAGCACATTACTGAAACATAGAGGGAAAACTGGAATATAGAGTGCAAGCTTTATATCAATGTTACATTTTTTGAACTTGATAACTGTACTTAAGGTAGTTACATAAATGAATATCCTTGTTCTAAGGAAATGTACATGGAAGAATTAAGTGTTAAAGAGGATGATTTATATAACTTGCTCTCAAATGTTCAGAAAATGGATGTACTGATAGATGGAGAGATACAAAGATACAGCAAATGTGGCAAAATGTTAAAACTGGTGGATCTGTATATTGGAGGGCATTGTTGAAGTTCTGTGTGGGGTCTGTATTATTTTCACAACTGTCCTATAAATTTCAAGTTATTTCAAATAAAAAGCATAAAGGAAAACAACAACAAAAAGCAAAAAAAGGACGTAAAGTCTTATTCCAGGCAGAAAGAACAACAATATAGCAAGCAATTTAATTTAGCTGAAGTGTGAGGGAAACAGAGGGTCTGTGGTACATGCGGGCATGCATGTGTATTTCTGAGTCTTGACAGGGAATAGGTCTGGAAAGGTAGGCTAGAACAACAATATAAAGGTTTTGACTTTAGCTATTAGCAGTAGAGACATCATATTTTTAAAATTAAATCCAATGGGACCACAAGGGTTGAACAGAGGCAAGGAGAGACTGAAAGTTGACAGCATAAATAAACTATTGTTAATAACCATCTGGAATATGAAAACCTGATCCAGGGTGATGATAAAAGGAATGAAAGAGGAAAACAAAGATTCAGGAGATAAATAGTAAGGGAAGTGAAATCGGTGAAAAAAACTTATAAAGGCTAGTAACAGACAGGTCAAAGAAAAAACAGAAGAGAATAGTATCAGAGTGACCAAAAGAGGCAAGTTCTAAGATGGAAATGGAAATGCTGAAGAAAGGATGAGGGCTGAGATGTACCCTGCATGCGAAAATTCAGATGACAGTGGCGGCCCTCAAAGATGTTTCAATATAATATGGTAGAGACAGAAGCCCAAGTTAAGAATGAATTAACTTTTAAGAACCAAATATAGAGATTACTATGATAATGAAGAGTAGGGAAGAACTTTTTAAACAAAATACAAAAAAGCACACTGTAGAGGAAAAGACTGAAAACTGACCACTTTAAACTTCTGCAAGTCAAAATGTAACAGCTAAAAACGAAGCCACCTAACAGGAGAAGAGAGACAAAATTATATAAATACATAAAGAATTCCTAAAAACCAAGATGAAAAACACAAACCACCCAATTAAAAATAATAGAGACACTCAGGCAAGATGGCGGCATAGAGAGGAGTGGAAGCTAAGCAGTCCCCCTGGAATAACTACAAAAAACCAGAAACAACTAGTAAATAATCCAGAATAACTGCGGGGGGACAAACAAGACCATCCATTCATCATACACCAACCTGAATTGGGAGGAATGCCGGAGAACACAGCATAAAATCTGTAAGTAAAACCTGCGGAACCACGTCGGGAGACCCCCTCCCCCATAGCCCGAGCTGCGGAGCCTCGTGGTGCCAGAGAGAAGCTCTTTCCCAGCAAGCGAATACGGCTCAGCTGAGCTCCAACTGGGGTTTTAAGTAGCGAGTGTGAACTGCTCACTACAGGTACGCAGCCCCAAAAAACAGACAGAGGCTTTGGGTGACGACTGACCTGGGAGAGCCAGAGGGTCGCCTTCACTGGGTCTGAAGGGGACTATCTGTTTCTTTTTCGGCTCAGTGGAGAAAGCCCCAGTCATTTTAACTTTCCAGGGCTGTGACTCCGGGAAGGGCGGAGACAGCACAAGCAGAGAGCAAGACCACTGAAATGCTAATGACCTCCACCTGGGGGGTCTGCCTTCTCTAGGAGGAAAGGGGTGGGGCCCTTTCCATTCAGAACCAGACCCCACAGCCTGGGGGAACACAGCCACACCTCCTCACACCAGTCAAGAATTATAGGCTAACAGGCGTCACCTGCTGGGCAGAAAAGCACAGTGACCCGAGGCATCAAAGGGTGGAGCAATTTTCTAAGACACACCCACAGGGAAACCACATACTGAATATTTCTTCCCTCTGGGACCTGAACCTGTTCTGCTCTGGGAAAACCTGATTTGGATAACCAAGGAAACCATGCCTAGACAACAGAAAATTACAACCTACACTAAGAAAAACAAAGTTATGGCCCAGTCAAAGGAACAAACGGACACTTCAACTGAGATACAGGAATTTAAACAACTAATGCTGAATCAATTCAAAAAGTTTAGAGAAGATATCGCAAAAGAGATAGAGGCTGTAAAGGAAGCACTGGACATGTATACGGCAGAAATCAAAAGTTCAAAAAACCTACTAGTAGAATCTATGGAAATGAAAGGCACAACACAAGAGATGAAAGACACAATGGAAACATACAACAGCAGATCTCAAGAGGCAGAAGAAAACACCCAGGAACTGGAGAACAAAACACCTGAAAGCCTACATGCAAAGGAGCAGATGGAGAAAAGAATGAAAAAATATGAGCAACGTCTCCGGAAACTCAAGGATGAAACAAAGTACAATAATGTACGTATCACTGGTGTCCCAGAAGGAGAAGAGAAGGGAAAGGGGGCAGAAGCAATAATACAGGAAATAATCAATGAAAATTTCCCATCTCTTATGAAAGACATAAAATTACAGATCCAAGAAGCGCAGCGTACTCCAAACAGAAGAGATATGAATAGGCCTACGCCAAGACACTTAATAATCAGATTATCAAATGTCAAAGACAAAGAGAGAATCCTGAAAGCAGCAAGAGAAAAGCAATCCATTACATACAAAGGAAGCTTCATAAGACTATGTGCGGATCTCTCAGCAGAAACCATGGAGGCAAGAAGGAAGTGGTGTGATATACTTAAGATACTGAAAGAGAAAAACCACCAACCAAGAATCCTGTATCCAGCAAAGCTGTCCTTCAAATATGAGGGAGAGCTTAAAATATTTTCTGACAAACAGACAATGAGAGACTTTGTGAACGAGACACCTGCCCTACAGGAAATACTAAAGGGAGCACTACAGGGTGATAGAAGACAGGAGTGCATGGTTTGGAACACAATTTTGGGAAATGGTAGCAATGTAAGTACACTGAACAAAGGTAACTATGAATACGGTTGGGAGAGAAAGATGGAGAGCATGTGAGACACCACAAGAAAGGAGGAAAGATAACAACTGGGACTGTGTAACTTGGTGAAATCTACAGTATTCAACAATTGTGATAAAATGTACAAATATGTTCTTTTACGAGGGAGAACAAGCAAATGTCAACCTTGCAAGGTGTTAAAAATGGGGAGGCATTGGGGGAGGGATGCAATCAGCATAAACTAGAGACTGTAACTAATAGAATCATTGTATTATGCTTCCTTTAATGTAACAAAGGTGATATACCAAGGTGAATGCAGATAAGAGGGGGGGATAGGGGAGGCATGTTAGACACTTGACATTGGTGGTATTGTCTGATTCTTTATTCTACTTTGATTTAAGGTTATTTTTCCTTTTGCTGCTTCCTAGCTGTCATTTTTTTTTCTTTCCTCTTCCTTTTGCCTCTCTACCTTCTTTGACTCTCCCTCCTGCCTTGTGGAAGAAATGTAGATGCTCTTGCTTAGTATGAGCAGAATGTTCAATTAGGATGAACTTAAATGTTTGGAAATGAACAGGGGTGTTGGTAGCAAGATGTGAGAATAACTAACAGCGCCGAACGGTGTGTGAATGAGGTGGAAAGGGGAAGCTCAGAGTCATATATGTCACCAGAAGGAAAGTTGGAGGTCAAAAGATGGAAATGTATAAAACTCAATCCTATGGTGGGCAATGTCCATGATCAACTGTACAAATACTAGAAATCACTTCATGAACCAGAACAAATGTATGACAATACAATTAGAAGTTATTAATAGAGGGGCATATAGGGAAGAACTATATACCTATTACAAACTATATACTACAGTTAGTAGTATTTCAACATTTTTTCATAAACAGTAACAAACGTACTATATCAATACCAGGAGTCAACAATTGAGGGGGGTTGGTTAGGGATAGGGGAGGTTTAGAGTTTCCTTTTCTTTTTTTCTTTTTTCATCTTTCACTTTATTTCTTGTGTGGAGTAGTGAAAAGTTTCTAAAAATTGAACAAAAATTAAGTGTGGTGATGGATGCACAGCTGTATGAGGGTACCCAGGGGCAAGTGATTGTACACTTTGGATCTCTGGATAATTGTATGGTATCTGAACAATCTCAATAAAAATGAAAAAAAAAAAAAAATAGAGAAAGCATGTAAACACTAAATACACAAAAACTAGCCAAAAGGTTAATAAACCCAAAAATATGCTTACTATCTCTTCTAACAAGGGTAAAGAAATACTATTTCATATCCATTAGACTGACAAAAATCTAAGTCTTACATCAGGTCACTAGAGCTCACACAATGCCAGTGGGAATGTAAACTGATACAATCAACTGGAGAAGAATGAAGCAATATTCACTCCCTGGCAAAAGATGAAAATATTCTCTGATCTTGAATTTTTACTTCCTCCCTTATATGCCCAAGAAAATAAGAGAATATCCAATGCATCCTTTTTTGTAATAGCTTAAAACTTGGAAATAAAAGCCACCAACAGGAGAATGGATAAACTCTGACATGGAATACTGTATAATTCAAAGAACTACAGCTATATGCATTGTCATGAATAACTCTCAAAAAAAAAAAAAAGCTGAGAGGAAAATATACAGAATGAGATGTAGGGTATTATAATCATGTGTGAAAAGTTTTAAAACACTCAAAAATACTACGTTAATAGTAAAAACAAAAATATGCATGGAAGACTATACACCTACTTCAGCATAGTTGTTACTTCAGAGAAGGAAGGAGAATGGAGTACAGAAAGGATAGAAAGTGAGTACCATCTCTGGTTTGGTTTTATTTCTTCAAGGAGAAAAAAACACAGCTCTTAAAAGCCAGTTTGTGAAGTTTCAAGTCTGTTAAATCTGGGCCACACATACAAAGGTGTTCATATTATTATTTTCTGTACATCTAAATATCAAATGCTTCATAATTTTAAAAAACAGCAGATGTGAGTATACATTACTCTTTCCACCATAATCAGTAATGTTTTGGAGTCAGTCTTGGTTCCAAATCCCTGTTCCACTAACAAATTATTTGATAACGAGAAAGGTACTTAATATCAGACTGGCAACTTTCTAATCTGCAAAACAAGAATAACACCAATCTCATAAAGCTGCCACATATATAAAACATCACATGGTAGGCATTTAACCATAGGTAGCTATTATTTTAAATTTGCAGTGAAAGCAAAAACCTAGAGTGGAGAAAGGGAAAAGGATTTTGAATGAAATGAACCTCACCACTTTCTTAGAATTACAGAAGGGAATACTATATCTCACTGGATGTGACCAGCCACTTTCTAGTTTACAAGATCCAATTATAAAACAGGAATTTACAAAGGGTTTTAAGATTACATATAATAGTGTAAGGGATTGAGTCATGCCCCCCCCACCCCCCGCAATAGACATGCTCAAGTCCTAACTCCCAAACCTTTGGGTGTACACCTATTTGTAAACAGGATCTTTGAAGATCCACTTTAAATAAGGCCAAATTGAATAAGTGTGGTCCTTAATCCATATGGCTGGAGTCCTTACAAAGAGAGGAAATCTAGACAGAGACACTGAAAACTGAGGACAGATATGGCCTCTCTCTCTAAGGCAACTCAGCAGGTAAACTCAGTGCCCTCCCCCACTACATGGGACATGACTCCCAGGGGTATAAATCTCCCTGGCAACATGGGACACGACTCCCAGGGATGAACCTGAACCCCATCATGGTATTTAGAAAGTCTTCTTGACCAAAAGGGAAAAGAGAAATGAAATAAAGTTTCACTGGCTGACAGATTTCAAATAGAGTCAAGAGGTCAATCTGGAGGTTATTCTTTACATATTGTATAGATATCCCTTTTTAGTTTTTAGTGTATTGGAATAGCTAAAAGGAAATACCTGAAACTGCTGAACTACAACCCAGTGGCCTTGATTTTTTAAGACGATTGTGTAACTATGTAGCTTACATGGTGTGACTAGAATTGTGAAAATCATGTGGCTCCCACTCCCTTTATCCAGTGTATGGACAGATGAGTAGAAAAATGGAAACAAAACTTAAATGAATAATAGTGGGGATGGGATGCTTTGGGTATTCTTCTTTACTTGTATTTTCATTCTTGTTTTTATTTATTTTTTTGGAGTAATGAAAATGTTCAAAAATTTATTTTGGTGATGAATGCACAACTACATGATGGTACTGTGAACAACTGATTGTACACTGTGGATGACTGTAGGGTATGTGAATATATCTCAATAAAACTAATTTTAAAAATAAAGAAAAAAAACTGAGCAGGAGAAGGAGAATTCAGAGAGGGTGAGAGAGAGTGATATGTGATAGAGGACTACCAGGAAGCCATTACCAGAACATTACAGACTTTGGAGAAAGCATGTACCTTGATTTGGACCTTTTAGCCTCCAAAACTGTGAGCCAATAAATTCCTCTTGTTTAAGACAACCAGTTTGTGGTAACAGTCATAGCAGCCCTAGCAAACAAAGACATGAAAATTAAGAATTGGTAGCCCTTGGACCAGTTCAAGGAGACCAGGGCCATGTCAAGAAATCCAAAATTAATTCCATAGTTCTACATATTCAAGAAGTTCCTGCTATAGGTTGAACTGCCCCCAAAAAAGATATATTGAAATCCTAATCCCCAGTACCTGTGAAAGCAACATTATTTGGAAATAGGATCTTTACAGACATAATCAAGTTAAAATAAGGTCATACTGAATATAGGTGGGCCCTAATCCAATACGACCAGTGTCCGTACAAGAGAAGAGACACAGACATAGACTAGGAGAAGGCAGGCCATGGGAAGATGGCGGCAGAGACTGGAGGGTGTAATAACAAATCAAGGAATGCCAAGGATTGCCAGCAACCTAGAAGAGGAGAGGAGGCAAGGAAGGATTCTCCTGTACAGGTTTCAGAGGGAGCATAGCCTTACTGACACCTTGATTTCCTATTTCCAGCCTACAGAACTGTGAGAGAATAAATTTCCACCCAGCTTGTGGTAATTTGTTATAGCAACCCTAGGAAACTAATACAGCTCCCAGTAAACTTCTTTTTCACTTAAAAAGGTCACATTTTAACACAAATTTTTTTCAATTCATAACTGACTCCTAAAGAAGAAACTAACCAACATGTTGAGAACAAGACCCACACGTTTTCTTTTGTATCCTCCCTTGGCCCATGGGTTTGTTTATACACAGATGACAAGGAAATGCTCTTGGTGGAACTAAAGCTCCTATCTTAAGCTTTTCCTAGAGGCAAATTCACATATAGCAATCAGTAAACCATTAAGGAAAACCTTTATAATCCAAGAACAACAACAAGCAGAATATGAAGCTATCCATTTACTGAATATTTACTATGTCCCAGACATTGCTCTAAGCACTACAAAGTCTTTCTTTTAATCTTACTAGGTGGGTATTATCCTCATTTTTACAGATAAGGAAACAGATACAGAGTGAGTACTGCAGGTAGTAAATAGAAAAATCAGGACTCAAAGCAAATCTAATCCCAAAACCCACATTATTAAACATTAAACTAAATTTACTATTATGCTTCAGAAGCTAAATATCCTTGCCTCCTGGCAAGTTTAGTTTAAGTCCTAACACCACCAGTATGAAAAAAGCAAAATACTTAAATACAATGCCTAATATTAAACTGTCAACCTTTTTTTTTTTAATTAACATTCAGCTTTTATAGTATTACTTATTGTGCCGGTTTGAATGTATTATGTCCCCCAGAAAAAGCCATATTCTTTGATGCAGTCTTGTGGGGCAGACATAATAGTGGGGATTAAGTTGGAATGTCTGGATTAGGTTGTTTGCATGGAGATATGCCCCACCCACCTGTGGGTGGTGACTCTGGTGGGATACTCCCATGGAGGCATGGCCCCGCCCACTCAGGGTGGGCCTTGATCAGCGGAGCCATATAAATGAACTGACTCAAAGAAAAGGAACTCAGTGCAGCTGTGAGTGACGTTCTGAATAGGAGCAAGCTTGCTAGAGAGGAACGTCCTGGGAGAAAGCCATTTTGAAACCGGAACTTTGGAGCAGACGCCAGCCACGTGCCTTCCCAGCTAACAGAGGTATTCCGGACGCCATTGGCCATCTTCCGGTGAAGGTACCCGATTACTGATGTGTTACCTTGGACGTTTTGTGGCCTTAAGACTGTAACTGTGTAGCAAAATAAATCCTCGTTTTATAAAAGCCTATCCATCTCTGGTGTTTTGCATTCCACAGCATTAGCAAACTAGGACACTTATCAAAAAAGATATTCTCATAAAGAAACCACGTATGAGGGCAGTACTAGGTATGCAAAAAACCTGAGTTCACTGTTAAAGGACTTTAAGTCACTGAGCAGACTGTTTCTTGATATTATCCATGAGGAATTTAGCCTAGATCTAAAGTCTCTTTCAGAAGTAAAATTCAATGCATTCTAGCACATTTTCTAAGACACGATCAATATAATTTTGAAGAAAGACTGAGAGCATCATTTGAAAACCTTCTAGATAAAACTGATTTATATAGTATATACTCTTATGTTTGTCCTTTCACTCAAAGATACTCAAAACCAATCTGTTCTATTAAAAGCCAAGTAAGTGACTGGAAAGGAGCATGATGCTGGTCACTTTCTTGTATATATTTTTACATCTTTTTTTAAGATAAGAAGAAGCTTAGAAATGTCATCTTACTCCACAAGTATGTTTGTGTATATCAATATCAAGCCGTGCAACCTTCCTTTTACAATATGTAAATGTTTCTTGCATAGTTTTATCAATAATCTCTTATAAATTAGAGCATTCCTGTAATTCCTGTGGAACTGTGTCTTGAATTTAAGGTCAGTCTTAAATTTCCTTCAGAACCAAGCTCAAGAACCTCCCACACACATACCTCAGAACTCCTACAGCATTTCTTCTCTGCACCTAGCATTTGGTGTCCTTGGGCATTATGTTAACTTTATCTATCCTTTGTCTGCCTTTCCTCTCCAACCAGGAATAAGTCTCTTGGGGCCCTGGTTAATACACTCAATAATTGTTGGTAATGTGTTTATCAGGAAATAAAAGAATATAGTCTTTACAAAGATATGGCTTACTGGTAGAAATCCAGATGCATCTAAGTCTATGCCAGATGGGCAACCTCAAAGTTTTTCTAATAAGTAAAAGAAAACAAGAAATGTACTCCAAACTCCATTATTCACACAGGCTGATTTTTTTTTTAACCCATTCTATAATCTTTCTTGCCCAATCCACACCCAGAACACTAAGGTACACTACTGAAAAAAGTTCCACAGAACTGTAACTTAGGTAACTGTAAAAAAACACTTTTCTCTTCTAAAAAAATTGTTCAAATGCTTGCTACATTAGTTTTTTGGCAGAGAATTTCAGCTTTTTGTTTAAATCAAGAAGGATAAACTTGTAAAAAAGGAAATCATTAAAAAAGAAATAAAAGTTTTAAAAACAAACTATTCAAAGACATATTTTTTGTACCTTTGTCCATTTATCCTTTAGATAAATTATACTATACATCTATACTTAATAGTTTTAAATATTCTTCTAAAGAATTTTGTCTACAGCAATGGTTTCCAGCATTTGCCAGCATCTGGAGACATTTCTGGTTGTCACAAGTGGCCGTGGCTTGCGGGTAGGAGGTGGGGGGGGGGGGGCGAGGCGAGATTTTGAGCAGTGCTCATGGCATCTCATGGGTAGAGACCAGGGATGCTGTAAACATCCTACAATGCAGAGACCACAGATGCTATAAACATCCTACAATGCACAGGAGAGCCACCCACAACAAAGAATTAATTATCCGCCCTAAATTACAACAGTGCCAAGGTTGAGAAACTATGGTCTACAGTAAATCAAGAGACTTTCTTCCAAAGATTTGCAGCTAGTTCTACATGGAATAGTCTAGATCAAACAGACTAAATTTACAAAATTTAAAATGACAACACAAAAATCCATTTAAATGCTTGAGGCAAGCTTTGATAACAATACTAGACTTAAACACTCCCTAGAGTCCTAGAAAATGATGCCAAAAGTGCAACTACAATATGCAAACACTACAGGTACAATACAGAATAAGATAAGAACAAGGCAAGTGTATATATGTTGATTTAAGGGCATTTTATTTCATTAGCCTTCAAATTTTAAAACATTTTGCATATTGAAATGCAAGTAAATCTTCCTTATTATAATGAATTAAACTAACTATATTAGGTTGAATTTAAATCCCTTAAGCAAGGAACACAAATTAGGTTCTATTATTTTTAAAGCAATAAAAGCATGCTTATCTTCAGCAAGTCATAACAGTGTGATGCGGTAAACACAGACCTGTATCCAAATCCCAATACTATATGTTTGTAGATAAATAATTTAACTTCTGAATCTCAATTTTCTCACCTAAGAAACAGGAACTCAATTCAGTTCTTGAGAATTAGCAGAAATGTATAAACTAAGTGGCAGCTAGTTAATGGCAGCAATAAGTAATGATCATAAGTAATACAACCCACGAATAAAATACAGATTGTGGCTTTATTACATCCTCATAATCAAGAATTCACTTACATAATTTAACTCATAAAGTAACTCAAATCTACTATAAAATTTATCTTAAATCAATTTTCCACTCCCAGCAGCTTTTAAACATTACTTACCTACAAATTCACACTGATTTCAAAATTAATATTCAATTATAAAAAGATGGACTTACAATCTTAAAGGAAAAAAGACCTGAATGATACTTTTACTTATTATTTTACTTATTTTGACTAAATAACATATTGACATGACTCAGAATTCAAAAGAGAGCTTTATCTCTTTCTCCCAAACACCAATTCCCCCCTCCACAGAGGCAACCAATGTTATTAATCTCTCATGAATCTTTTCACTTGTACAGGCAAATACATTTACTTCTCCCCTTTTAACACAAGTGGAGGCCTCCTACACACTGTTCTGCACCTTGCTTTTTACACTTATTTTATCTTGGGGGTTATATTTAATGAACAACACACTCTAAAAATGGTCATTTATAGCTTACGACCAGAATTCAACAAACATCAGTTATCTCTACAAAGCGCCTCCCCCCTGCCACAAGACCTGACATTGTGGCATTGAGAACAGCTTCTTGACCAAAAGGGGGAAGAGAAATGAAACAAAATAAAGTTTCAGTGGCTGAGAGATTCCAAATGGAGCCGAGAGGTCACTATAGTGGGCATTCTTATGCACTATACAGATAACCCTTTTTAGGTTTTAATGCACTGGAATAGCTAGAAGTAAATACCCGAAACTATCAAACTGCAACCCAGTAGCCTTGACTCTCAAAGATGATTGTATAGCAATGTAGCTTAAAGGGGGTGACAGTGTGACTGTGAAAGCCTTGTGGATAATACTCCCTTTATCCAGTGTATGGATGGATGAGTAGAAATACAGGCACAAAAAAACTAAATGAAAAATAGGATGGGAGGGGATGGTTTGGGTGTTCTTTTTTTTAATTTTTTTTTTATTCTTATTTTCACTTTTTCTGGTACAAGTAAGTGTTCAAAAATATACTGGGGTGATGAATGCACAACTAGATGATGGTACTGTGAACAACTGACTGTACACTTTGGATGATTGTATGGTGTGTGAATATATCTCAATAAAACTGAATTAAAAAAAAAGACACCCCCACACACACAAAAAAGGAAGCACATGAAATGTATACAAGTCCTTCAATGAGTTGATAATAATTAATACAAATATAATTCATTTCTAAAATTGGGCCAGCAAAATAAAATATTGGCGAAAATAAAGCTATTTATTGGTTATATTCATTCCAGGATTAAGTCATCTGTCTGACCCTTTCCTAAATGTTTTTGGCAACTCACTTTCCTACAAGTTTCCTTTCAAATTTATAAAGGTACTGTTCTTGAAAAATAATTTGTCTCCTGTTTTTATTTCCTGTTTTCTTCCTCTGAAATACTGACACTTATTTGAAGTAAGGTTTCATCATCCTTTACATAAAAAGAACAGTATTATTTTAATCATATGCATTACTAGAGCAATCAAGTATTTCTGGTAATCTTTGCTTAAGTACTAAGAATACCATGGTGAAAAGTCACCTCATATTAAGCTAAGAGGCCAACCAATATGAATTACCAGAGCAGTAAACCTCATCATGTTCAAGTAATGGAAAACAAAGCATTAGAAGTCTATTAAGTTTCAGGCTTGTACAACCTTACTATGGAAAATACGTTTTAGACAACTGGCAACAATAAAAGCTGCAATCTTCCATCAGGAATTCAGTCAATTTTCCTGAAATATATCTTACTGAATAAAAAGTTAGAATCATTGTTTCCCTGTATATCAGTACAAACATTAATGACTATTTCTGCCCCATATCACAAAAATACAAAGTCATCCTTCCACTGAGTTTTGGCACTTGAACAAATAAAGAGTTCAGAGTTCACATACATGCTCTGTAAAACAGATCATTACTTACAACTATCTACATTCAATAAATGTGCTAGCACTGCCATTTTAAAATAATTTTAAATAATTATTTTCTCCATGTCTAGATTCAGTGGCAAAAATAAATCCTAAGTAACTTGTCAGTTACTCATCACATATATAGAATACTGAATTTCAGAAATCATTATTGAAGTTATTCAAAGTACCAACATAGGAAAAAATACAAATAGCAACAATATATTCAATAATGGTATGTGACATCTAGAAAAAATAATCATTTTCACTATTAATTTTTTTCCTACAATTTTACAGTTATATTCACATACCATACATTTATCCACAGTGTACAATCAGTTGTTCATGGTATCATCATAAAGTTGTACATTTATCACCACAATCAGCACTTGAACATACTGATTACTACAAGAAAAACTGTTTTGTTTTTTTTTTTAGCAATAAGAAAAAAATGATAAAAAGAAAAATAACATGTCATACAATACAATATACTAGTAAGGACAGCAAATAACACCGCTACCAAGAATCCCATATTCCTCCCCTATAACCCCCTCTCATCACTACTAATTTTCAATCTCTGTTAAATCCAAGCAGGGAAAATAACCTGGCAATTCTTGTTGATTTTGGTATGAAAAACTATACTGATACTGACATAGTTTTAAGTCAAATTACTATTACGTTTTCCATCTCTTATATAAATTGCGGCCAGCACTAATGCATCTAAAACGCTACAGGACTGAAGAGCGCTTTGAGACAAATGCTTTTTTTACCTAAATCACTTCAGATATACACGTTGGGATAAACCTACTCAACTTAATAAGGAGATGCAACAACGTATTAATCTGGTGAAATACCAATTTTTTAATAGGACTATTTTTCAAAAGGTAAGATTTAAGTTCACTATGAGGGACATCATAATGAAGTTTCATGGTACAACACAGTCACAGAGGCATTGCATTGTCTTAGGACAGACTCTGATCTCTAACTTGTAAACAGTATTTTGAAATAAACTGCTCATGCACTCCACCATGTTGTCTTAGCAAAAATGAACGCTTTTAATACACCCAACAACTAGCCTTTACCAAGTCAAAAAGATTTAAATGTCTATCAGGAAGAGACGAAGAATTGGGGGTAAGTGAAAATGAGATAATGATCTAATTTGGAATTAATCTCCTCTCAGGTAAAAATTCCCTTATCCCCTCTCTCGAATATTATAGTATTCTATTATGCCTCCCCTTCAACACGTCCAACACCCAACTAAGGAGTAACTCGTGAATGTCTTTCTTTCTGCTTTCATCAATACATAGGAACTCTCATCGCTCCTTCCCTAAGGAAAGGATGGTGACGGCCTGACAGGCAATAACCCAGAATATCCTAAATTGTGTATGCGGGCCTACGAGCAGCGCAGCTCTCTCTGGATCCGGTTACCACCTTTCCCCTTCCCCCAACCCACTTCCCGGGTTTTCGCAGGCTTGGCCTGCTCGCTCCCCAACCCGCACCCACACTTCCAGCTGCTGCCACCGCCTGGGAGGTCTCTCTAGGACTCACACCAAACAGAGAAGTGCACCCCTCTCCATCCTGCCCCCCAAACCGTGCTCCTCCACAGACCACCCGCTAGCAAGACCCTCCATCCCAGAGACCCGGGACGGGAGGGGAAGGCGGCGGAAGGAGGAGGAGGCTGCTGCTTCCCCACTGGCAGAAGGGGGCCGCGGGGAGGGCCACCCACAGGGGAAATCGGGGTCGCGGATGAAAAGGCCCTCCCGCCCAGGGCTCAGATGGGGGATAGCCGGGAGTTCATTTCTGACCTCCTCGCTCTTCAGCACCTCCTTGAACTCCCGCTTGATTCGCTGCACCGCGATGTTGGCCATGTCTCCGCCCGCAGCTGATTCGTACCCGCCTCCTCCGCCGCCGCTACGACCACCGCCGCCGCCGCCACCTCTTCCTCCACTGCCTCCTCCCTCGGCGATTCAGACCCGAGTACACGAACGCTGCCACTGCCACTCCGGCCGCCGCGCTCTCCTCACTGTGGAATCACCTCCGCGCCCGGCCACCAAAATGGCGCCGAGTCCACGCATGCGCAGGACGGTGACCCAGCCGGGCGGCGCAGCCGCTCCCGTTGTAGTCCCCCAGACGCCCCAGACGCCCCAGCCGCGATCCCGCGCCGCGCCGCGCGTCTAGTTTCTGGGCTGGAGCTCCGGCCGCGTGGCTCCGCCCCATCAGCGTCTCGGGCCGGGAGGGTGCGGCTTCCTCGCTGGCCAGCCGTGGCCCGGCCTCTCGGGTACTTCCCTGTGCCGCCCCGCGCTACAAATCAGTGTGGTACGGTAGGAGCTTTCAGCCACTGGCGTGTGGCCAGAGGTTCGAAGCCAACGCGGCGGGGTCCACGCGGCCCCACTTGGCCTGGAGCTCCGCCCTGACTCAGCTAGACCTAGAGCAGAGCTCCAAACCCGCAGGCTGACTAACTAGGCTGATTGTAACTAGTCTCACTGCTGTGTCTAGTGTATTAACTCAGTCCAGCCCATTCTCAGTTGGTACGGCCCACTGCGGTCTGTTTTTGTTCTGAAACCATTATAATGTTACCATCACTCCAGGTACTACAAATCACTGAGTTAAGTATTGGTCATTGGTGGATCCCATCAGGTACATTTGAGACAGGTGCTCCATGGAGAGGTTTGTCGTGAGTTTAGACGTCAATGTTGATCTATGAACTATTTTGGTAATTAATACCGAGCTATGGACCTGAAACAATGGGAGCCATCCCTAGAGTGTGGCGTAGGCCTGAGAAATTTACATTTCTAAAAAGCTCCCAGATGATGTTAATGTCGGTGGTTCAGGGACCAAACTATGAAAACTACTGAGCTAAGGATTGTGAAAATAGGTATATATTGAAGTGGAAATTGAAGAAAGAGTAGCTCCTGAGAGAGGAGGAGTGGGAGTTTAATTCTGGAAGCCTAGTGCCTGCAACGATGTCTGGCATTAGTAGGCGTTCAATAAACATGAATAAATAAAGATAAGAGTAAAATGTTTTTAAATGGAAAGGAAGTTTTGATGCTGACAGGTAGTTGCATAGAACATTCCAGAATAAGTAATAAAGGTGTTATATAGAAGTTTATATTTCACACACTACCTTCACCTAACTAACTAGTAAAGTATCCTATTTTAGAAATATCACAAATACATGGTTTGCAAAAGTTACTAAAATGTGCCAGGGAAAATCCTCTAGAGGTGAGTCATTTAGTGGAGGCACCTGCAATTCTTGAACTCCTGCCCCAACAGGAAGCGGTTTTTTATTCCAGCTCTCCCATGCCAACCTCAGTTTCCTCATGTGCAAAACAAAGAAGCAAAGCTGGATTAGATGATCTTTCAAATTCTAAGAGTTCAGAATTCTAAAACATAATTCCAAAACATCGTTTCCCTGGGCGGACTAACATAAATTATAAAAACCTTCTAGCAGAGCCCCCTAGTGGTCCTGAGAGGAACCAAATACTGTATATATATATATGTTGGTCTTGGTACAATGACTAATTAGTATAAGGTAAATCATGCAGTACTATGTCTATGTGTGCCAGAACAAAAAAAAATCCTTTAGAAGTACGCAAAAAAAAAAAAAAAAAAGTTCATTTATCACCTTCATTCAGTTCTTAATTCTAATGTTGGAACTTCAAAGAAACTTGCAATACTCAAAGCACAGGACTAGTTAGAGGGGTCTAGTGATTTCTTTGGGGAAGGAGGACCTAGTGATTTTTAAATACACATAATCATTGACCCTGAAATTCCACTTGTAGGGATTCATTATACAGTGCTTCCAAAGAATGAGGCAGCTGCATCTTAACTGATGTGAGAGGCTCACCTTCTAAGACACGTTTAAAGTGATAAAAGCGCCACACTAAGGGCAATGTGGTGTCCTGGACTGGATTCTAGAATCGGAAGGACTTTAATGGAAAAACTAGTGAAATCTGAAAAAAGTCTGTGATTTAGTTAAAAGTATTGTGCTGATGTTAATTTCTTAGTTTTGACATAGTACCATGATTATGTATGATGTTAACATTAGGGGAAGCTGGTTAAAGGATATACAAGAATCTCTGTAATATCTTTGCAACTTTTCTGTAAAGGTAAAATTATTCCAAAGTAAAGAGTTTGTTTTTTAAAAAATCACTCTGCAGTCCATATTGTGCATTGAATGCCATCATATGTGGCATTATGTGTGAAGAGGAAAGAATATGCTTGTGTGTATAATGCTTGTGAAACCATAAAATATTGATAGAAAAGTACATAAGACACTGACAGCAGTGGTTATCTCTGAGGGAGGAATTTAAGGACCTTGGAGAAGTCAAGGTAGAAGACTTTTAATCATGTACCCTGTTGTATATTTTAGCTATTAAATAAAATAAATTTTTAAAAATCAGTTTCCAGTAAGGCAGGTCATAAGCTCTTTATTATTATGATCTAGTTTTCATGGATTACTTCATTAGCTAATTAATTTATTTATTAATTAAATGAATATTTATTGCATGCCTACTATATGCAAGGCATGACCTAGGCCCTGAGAATATATCAGTGAACAAGAAACAAAGGCCCCTGCCCTTGTGAAATTTACATTCTAATGGGCATGGGAGAATAGAATTAATCTCCAAGTATAGTCTGCAGACCCCTGGTGGTCCCTGACAAAACTCTGTCCTGCCAAAACTCTTATCATCAAAAGACATAATTCGCATTATCATTGTGTTGGCATTTGCACTGCTGGTGCAATAGCAATGGTGGGTAAAATTATAAAATTACTGTATTAGCAGTAATTCTTCAATGCCACACACATGCTGTAAAAAAGAAAAGCCAGTTTCACATTAGAATGTCCTTGATAAAGCAGCAAAAGTTATGAATTTTATTAAATCTCAACTTTTGAATATGTCTTCTTAATCTTCTGTGTGACAAAATGGAAAGTATGCATAACAACTGCTGCTGCATACCAAATTACTTACTAAGATACTGTAGCAATTGGTTGAGTTACAAGCTGAACTAGCCACTTTTTTCAAGGAAAACCATTTTTACTTGAAATAATGACTGAGACAAGTTATGTTTATTCAGATGAGAGTATTTGGCAAACATTTTCTTGAAAATGTACGAGGTGAGTCTGTCACCTCAAGGAAAACAACTAGCAGCATTTGTGCCAATGATAAAAAGTCAAGCTTTCAAATGAAAATTAGAATTTTAGAAACTTATACCTAACACCATGAGCTTGACAACTTCCCAATTCTTAAAGACATTTCTAATGAAATTGGTTGATATTAACAAACCTGATATTGTACAATGAGATGTGTAATCATTCTGCATAAATCAGTGGACCGATAGTTTCCAAATGATTAATGCATGATGTTATAAAATTATGCATGAGAAAAAGATCCCATTCAAGGTTCAAGACATACCAATAGAGTTTTATGTAACAGAGTTCAAAAAAGTTCCCTGAAAACATTTCAGATTTCACATGGCAGCTAACCTTTAAGAAACTACCACTAGTCTAGTTTTGGTGTAGTATCAAGAAAGAATATCTGTAATTATCTGAAAAAGCTAATAAAATACTCCTCCCTTTTCTAATTATGTATCTGTATGAGGCTAGACTTTCTTCAGATATTTCAACCAAAACAACATACTGCAACATATTGAATGCAGAAGCATAGATGACAATCCAGCTGTGTTCTATTAAGTCATACATTAAAGAGATTTTGTTTTGCAAAATATACTTACTTTTCATAACATAGTATTTGTGTTATTATATAATGGTTTTGTATATTATTTATGTATTAATATTTTTAAATTTTCTCAGTTTTAATTTTTAATACAATAAGTATTGATAGACATAACCCACATAAACAAAAGCTCCTTGAAATCCTCAATTTTTAAGAGGGTAAAGGGGTCCTGAGTAAATTTGAATGTACTATACTGCTTAAACGTGAGGCTTGGATCTGAAATGTTACATGCTTTCAGAATACAGTATGTAATTTACATAAACATTATATATATGAAGGTTGTGAAATTAGTTTAATATTGAATGGGAGAAAGTTAATCTTGCAATTCTTCTGTTGCCCCTAAAAGTTCTGATATATTGATTCACGTAAAAAAATAATAATCACCAACATTTGAAGCATGCAAGTCTTCCTTTTTGTAGATGCTGCTAATACTATTACTGCTCTTCAGATTCAAATTTCCTGTTCTTCCAAATGCAGAGGAATTCTTTTTCCCTGTAGCCCTTTCCTGACCTTGTGTTTTGCCAGCTCCTCGATAATTTTTTCCTCCCTATTTCTCTCACCACTGCCTATTCTGCCCAAGCTTCTCATTTAACTCTCTTATTGAAACATCCAGTCTTCTCACACCCAGTCCCTTTTTTCTGCTTTTGTTGAGCTCTGCCCTTCCCATCCAGCTGCCCCCATGCCCACTCATCCCTCCACCCTCCCACTCCCTCACTTCCCCACCCACTCACTCCCCCACCCCCACCCTACCCACCACATCTGGAGTGAGGAGCTCTAGCAGCAGGAGTGGAAAGCATCATTTAGATACATAGTTGAACTTCCAAACTTAGCTCGCCAGTGGGCACCACAGTATTGATTGTAATGCACACTATATTATTCCAAATATAGAGAATAGAGCAGAACCCACTCCATTGTGGCTTTCAGAATATCTGCATCATGGAGTGGACAGCTGGTTTCAATAGCACTGAATATACTTCCTTGTCTAAAGCAACTGTTGAAGTTCCTGTCAGTCCTTTGGCACACGGGTTCTCTAGGGGAGAACTTTCTTAGAAAGGGACTTCTTTCTGAGCAGGGATATGCAGTTACAAGTGGGACGTGGTTTATTAAGGCCTCATGCTTCACACTCAAAACCCAATCCAGGAGGAGGCGGGGCAAGATGGCAGACTGGTGAGCTGTAAGTTTTAGTTACTCCTCCAGGAAAGTAGGTAAAAAGCCAGGAACTGCGTGGACTGGACACCACAGAGCAATCTGACTTTGGGCATACTTCATACAACACTCATGAAAACGTGGAACTGCTGAGATCAGCGAAATCTGTAAGTTTTTGCGGCCAGGGGACCCGCGCCCCTCCCTGCCAGGCTCAGTCCCGTGGGAGGAGGGGCTGTCAGCTCCGGGAAGGAGAAGGGAGAAGTGCAGTGGCTGCTCTTATCGGAAACTCATTCTACTGATTCAAACTCCAACCATAGATAGACTGAGACCAGACACCAGAGACTCTGAGAGCAGCCAGCCCAGCAGAGAGGAGACAGGCATAGAAAAAAAACAACACGAAAAACTCCAAAATAAAAGCGGAAGATTTTTGGAGTTCTGGTGAACATAGAAGGGGGAAGGGCAGAGCTCAAGCCCGAGCTCAGGCCCTGAGGCGCATATGCAAATCCCGAAGAAAAGCTGATCTCTCTGCCCTGTGGACCTTTCCTTAATGACCCTGGTTGCTTCGTCTATTAGCATTTCAATAACCCATTAGATCTCTGAGGAGGGCCGTTTTTTTTTTTTTTTTTTTTTTTTAAATCCTTTTTTCTTTTTCTAAAACAATTACTCTAAGAAGCCCAATACAGAAAGCTTCAAAGAATTGCAATTTGGGCACGTCAAGTCAAGAGCAGAACTAAGAGAGCTCTGAGACAAAAGGCAATAATCCAGTGGCTGAGAAAATTCAATAAACAACACAACTTCCCAAGAAAAGGGGGTTGTCCGCTCACAGCCACCATCCTGGTGGACAGGAAACACTCCTGCCCATCGCCAGCCCCATAGCCCAGAGCTGCCCCAGACAACCCAGTGTGACGGAAGTGCTTCAAATAACAGGCACACACCACAAAACTGGGCGTGGACATTAGCCTTCCCTGCAACCTCAGCTGAATGTCCCAGAACTGGGAAGGTGGAGCAGTGTGAATTAACAAAGCCCCATTCAGCCATCATTTGAGCAGACTGGGAGCCTCCCTACACAGCCCAGCAGCCCAGAACTGCCCTGGGGGGACGGCACTCACCTGTGACATAGCACAGTCATCCCTCAACAGAGGACCCGGGGTGCACAGCCTGGAAGAGGGGCCCACTTGCAAGTCTCAGGAGCCATACGCCAATACCAAAGACTTGTGGGTCAGTGGCAGAGACAAACTGTGGCAGGACTGAACTGAAGGATTAGACTATTGCAGCAGCTTTAAAACTCTAGGATCATCAGGGAGATTTGATTGTTAGGGCCACCCCCCCTCCCCGACTGCCCAGAAACACGCCCCACATACAGGGCAGGCAACACCAACTACACACGCAAGCTTGGTACACCAATTGGGCCCCACAAGACTCACTCCCCCACTCACCAAAAAGGCTAAGCAGGGGAGAACTGGCTTGTGGAGAACAGGTGGCTCGTGGATGCCACCTGCTGGTTAGTTAGAGAAAGTGTACTCCACGAAGCTGTAGATCTGATAAATTAAAGATAAGGACTTCAGTAGGTCTACAAACCCTAAAAGAACCCTATCAAGTTCAGCAAATGCCACGAGGCCAAAAACAACAGAAAATTATAAAGCATATGAAAAAACCAGACGATATGGATAACCCAAGCCCAAGCACCCAAATCAAAAGACCAGAAGACACACAGCACCTAGAGCAGCTACTCAAAGAACTAAAGATGAACAATGAGACCATAGTACGGGATATGAAGGAAATCAAGAAGACCCTAGAAGAGCATAAAGAAGACATTGCAAGACTAAATAAAAAAATGGATGATCTTATGGAAATTAAAGAAACTGTTGACCAAATTAAAAAGATTCTGGACACTCATAGTACAAGACTAGAGGAAGTTGAACAACGAATCAGTGACCTGGAAGATGACAGAATGGAAAATGAAAGCATAAAAGAAAGAATGGGGAAAAAAATTGAAAAAATCGAAATGGACCTCAGGGATATGATAGATAACATGAAACGTCCAAATATAAGACTCATTGGTGTCCCAGAAGGGGAAGAAAAGGGTAAAGGTCTAGGAAGAGTATTCAAAGAAATTGTTGGGGAAAACTTCCCAAATCTTCTAAACAACATAAATACACAAATCATAAATGCTCAGCGAACTCCAAATAGAATAAATCCAAAAAAACCCACTCCGAGACATATACTGATCACACTGTCAAACATAGAAGAGAAGGAGCAAGTTCTGAAAGCAGCAAGAGAAAAGCAATTCACCACATACAAAGGAAACAGCATTAGACTAAGTAGTGACTACTCAGCAGCCACCATGGAGGCGAGAAGGCAGTGGCACGATATATTTAAAATTCTGAGTGAGAGGAATTTCCAGCCAAGAATACTCTATCCAGCAAAGCTCTCCTTCAAATTTGAGGGAGAGCTTAAATTTTTCACAGACAAAGAAATGCTGAGAGAATTTGCTAACAAGAGACCTGCCCTACTGGAGATACTAAAGGGAGCCCTACAGACAGAGAAACAAAGACAGGACAGAGAGACTTGGAGAAAGGTTCAGTACTAAAGAGATTCGGTATGGGTACAATAAAGGATATTAATAGAGAGAGGTAAAAATATGGCAAACATAAACCAAAGGATAAGATGGCCGATTCAAGAAATGCCTTCACGGTTTTAACGTTGAATGTAAATGGATTAAACTCCCCAATTAAAAGATATAGATTCGCAGAATGGATCAAAAAAAATGAACCATCAATATGTTGCATACAAGAGACTCATCTTAGACACAGGGACACAAAGAAACTGAAAGTGAAAGGATGGAAAAAAATATTTCATGCAAGCTACAGCCAAAAGAAAGCAAGTGTAGCAATATTAATCTCAGATAAAATGGACTTCAAATGCAGGGATGTTTTGAGAGACAAAGAAGGCCACTACATACTAATAAAAGGGGCAATTCAGCAAGAAGAAATAACAATCGTAAATGTCTATGCACCCAATCAAGGTGCCACAAAATACATGAGAGAAACACTGGCAAAACTAAAGGAAGCAATTGATGTTTCCACAATAATTGTGGGAGACTTCAACACATCACTCTCTCCTATAGATAGATCAACCAGACAGAAGACCAATAAGGAAATTGAAAACCTAAACAATCTGATAAATGAATTAGATTTAACAGACATCTACAGGACATTACATCCCAAATCACCAGGATACACATACTTTTCTAGTGCTCACGGAACTTTCTCCAGAATAGATCATATGCTGGGACATAAAACAAGCCTCAATAAATTTAAAAAGATTGAAATTATTCAAAGCACATTCTCTGACCACAATGGAATACAATTAGAAGTCAATAACCATCAGAGACTTAGAAAATTCACAAATACCTGGAGGTTAAACAACACACTCCTAAACAATCAGTGGGTTAAAGAAGAAATAGCAAGAGAAATTGCTAAATATATAGAGATGAATGAAAATGAGAACACAACATACCAAAACCTATGGGATGCAGCAAAAGCAGTGCTAAGGGGGAAATTTATAGCACTAAACGCATATATTAAAAAGGAAGAAAGAGCCAAAATCAAAGAACTAATGGATCAACTGAAGAAGCTAGAAAATGAACAGCAAACCAATCCCAAACCAAGTAGAAGAAAAGAAATAACAAGGATTAAAGCAGAAATAAATGACAGAGAGAACAAAAAAACAATAGAGAGGATAAATATCACCAAAAGTTGGTTCTTTGAGAAGATCAACAAGATTGACAAGCCCCTAGCTAGACTGACGAAAACAAAAAGAGAGAAGACCCATATAAACAAAATAATGAATGAAAAAGGTGACATAACTGCAGATCCTGAAGAAATTAAAAAAATTATAAGAGGATATTATGAACAACTGTATGGCAACAAACTGGATAACATAGAAGAAATGGACAATTTCCTGGAAACATATGAACAACCTAGACTGACCAGAGAAGAAATAGAAGACCTCAACCAACCCATCACAAGCAAAGAGATCCAATCAGTCATCAAAAATCTTCCCACAAATAAATGCCCAGGGCCAGATGGCTTCACAGGGGAATTCTACCAAACTTTCCAGAAAGAACTGACACCAATCTTACTCAAACTCTTTCAAAACATTGAAAAAAATGGAACACTACCTAACTCATTTTATGAAGCTAACATCAATCTAATACCAAAACCAGGCAAAGATGCTACAAAAAAGGAAAACTACCGGCCAATCTCCCTAATGAATATAGATGCAAAAATCCTCAACAAAATACTTGCAAATCGAATCCAAAGACACATTAAAAAAATCATACACCATGACCAAGTGGGGTTCATTCCAGGCATGCAAGGATGGTTCAACATAAGAAAAACAATCAATGTATTACAACACATTCACAAGTCAAAAGGGAAAAATCAATTGATCATCGCAATAGATGCTGAAAAAGCATTTGACAAAATCCAACATCCCTTTTTGATAAAAACACTTCAAAAGGTAGGAATTGAAGGAAACTTCCTCAACATGATAAAGAGCATATATGAAAAACCCACAGCCAGCATAGTACTCAATGGTGAGAGACTGAAAGCCTTCCCTCTAAGATCAGGAACAAGACAAGGATGCCCGCTGTCACCACTGTTATTCAACATTGTGCTGGAAGTGCTAGCCAGGGCAATCCGGCAAGACAAAGAAATAAAAGGCATCCAAATTGGAAAAGAAGAAGTAAAACTGTCATTGTTTGCAGATGATATGATCTTATATCTAGAAAACCCTGAGAAATCGACAATACACCTACTAGAGCTAATAAACAAATTTAGCAAAGTAGCGGGATACAAGATTAATGCACATAAGTCAGTAATGTTTCTATATGCTAGAAATGAACAAACGGAAGTGACACTCAAGAAAAAGATACCATTTTCAATAGCAACTAAAAAAATCAAGTACCTAGGAATCAACTTAACCAAAGATGTAAAAGACCTATACAAAGAAAACTACATAACTCTACTAAAAGAAATAGAAGGGGACCTTAAAAGATGGAAAAATATTCCATGTTCATGGATAGGAAGGCTAAATGTCATTAAGATGTCAATTCTACCCAAACTCATCTACAGATTCAATGCAATCCCAATCAAAATTCCAACAACCTACTTTGCAGACTTGGAAAAGCTAGTTATCAAATTTATTTGGAAAGGGAAGATGCCTCGAATTGCTAAAGACACTCTAAAAAAGAAAAACGAAGTGGGAGGACTTACACTCCCTGACTTTGAAGCTTATTATAAAGCCACAGTTGCCAAAACAGCATGGTACTGGCACAAAGATAGACATATAGATCAATGGAATCGAATTGAGAATTCAGAGATAGACCCTCAGATCTATGGCCGACTGATCTTTGATAAGGCCCCCAAAGCCACCGAACTGAGCCATAATGGTCTTTTCAATAAATGGGGCTGGGAGAGTTGGATATCCATATCCAAAAGAATGAAAGAGGACCCCTACCTCACCCCCTACACAAAAATTAACTCAAAATGGACCAAAGATCTCAATATAAAAGAAAGTACCATAAAACTCCTAGAAGATAATGTAGGAAAACATCTTCAAGACCTTGTATTAGGAGGCCACTTCCTAGACTTTACACCCAAAGCACAAGCAACAAAAGAGAAAATAGATAAATGGGAACTCCTCAAGCTTAGAAGTTTCTGCACCTCAAAGGAATTTCTCAGAAAGGTAAAGAGGCAGCCAACTCAATGGGAAAAAATTTTTGGAAACCATGTATCTGACAAAAGACTGATATCTTGCATATACAAAGAAATCCTACAACTCAATGACAATAGTACAGACAGCCCAATTATAAAATGGGCAAAAGATATGAAAAGACAGTTCTCTGAAGAGGAAATACAAATGGCCAAGAAACACATGAAAAAAATGTTCAGCTTCACTAGCTATTAGAGAGATGCAAATTAAGACCACAATGAGATACCATCTAACACCGGTTAGAATGGCTGCCATTAAACAAACAGGAAACTACAAATGCTGGAGGGGATGTGGAGAAATTGGAACACTTATTCATTGTTGGTGGGACTGTATAATGGTTCAGCCACTCTGGAAGTCAGTCTGGCAGTTCCTTAGAAAACTAGATATAGAGCTACCATTCGATCCAGCGATTGCACTTCTCGGTATATACCCGGAAGATCGGAAAGCAGTGACACGAACAGATATCTGCACGCCAATGTTCATAGCAGCATTATTCACAATTGCCAAGAGATGGAAACAACCCAAATGCCCTTCAACAGATGAGTGGATAAATAAAATGTGGTATATACACACGATGGAATACTACGCGGCAGTAAGAAGGAACGATCTCGTGAAACATATGACAACATGGATGAACCTTGAAGACATAATGCTGAGCGAAATAAGCCAGGCACAAAAAGAGAAATATTATATGCTACCACTAATGTGAACTTTGAAAAATGTAAAACAAATGGTTTATAATGTAGAATGTAGGGGAACTAGCAGTAGAGAGCAATTAAGGAAGGGGGAACAATAATCCAAGAAGAACAGATAAGCTATTTAACGTTCTGGGGATGCCCAGAAATGACTATGGTCTATTAATTTCTGATGGATGTAGTAGGAACAAGTTCACTGAAATGTTGCTATATTATGTAACTTTCTTGGGGTAAAGTAGGAACATGTTGGAAGTTAAGCAGTTATCTTAGGTTAGTTGTCTTTTTCTTACTCCCTTGTTATGGTCTCTTTGAAATGTTCTTTTATTGTATGTTTGTTTTCTTTTTAACTTTTTTTTTCATACAGTTGATTTAAAAAAGAAGGGAAAGTTAAAAAAAAAAAAAAAAAAAGACAAAAAAGTAAAAAAAAAAAAGATGTAGTGCCCCTTTGAGGAGCCTGTGGAGAATGCAGGGGTATTCGCCTACCCCACCTCCATGGTTGCTAACAAGACCACAGACATAGGGGACTGGTGGTTTGATGGGTTGAGCCCTCTACCATAAGTTTTACCCTTGGGAAGACGGTTGCTGCAAAGGAGAGGCTAGGCCTCCCTATATTTGTGCCTAAGAGTCTCCTCCTGAATGCCTCTTTGTTGCTCAGATGTGGCCCTCTCTCTCTGGCTAAGCCAACTTGAAAGGTGAAATCACTGCCCTCCCCCCTACGTGGGACCAGACACCCAGGGGAGTGAATCTCCCTGGCAACGTGGAATATGACTCCCGGAGAGGAATGTAGACCCGGCATCGTGGGATGGAGAACATCTTCTTGACCAAAAGGGGGATATGAAAGGAAATGAAATAAGCTTCAGTGGCAGAGAGATTCCAAAACGAGCCGAGAGATCACTCTGGTGGGCACTCTTACGCACACTTTAGACAACCCTTTTTAGGTTCTAAAGAATTGGGGTAGCTGGTGGTGGATACCTGAAACTATTAAACTACAACCCAGAACCCATGAATCTCGAAGACAGTTGCATAAAAATGTAGCTTATGAGGGGTGACAATGGGATTGGGAATGCCATAAGGACCAAACTCCACTTTGTCTATTTTATGGATGGATGTGTAGAAAAGTAGGGGAAGGAAACAAACAGAGAAAGGTACCCAGTGTTCTTTTTTACTTCAATTGCTCTTTTTCACTCTAATTATTATTCTTGTTATTTTTGTGTGTGGGCTAATGAAGGTGTCAGGGTTTGATTTAGGTGATGAATGTACAACTATGTAATGGTACTGTAAACAATCGAAAGTACAATTTGTTTTGTATGACTGCGTGGTATGTGAATATATCTCAATAAAATGATGATTTAAAAAAAAAAACCCAATCCAGGAGACTGTCCTTTGCTCACTATTGTCAATTGTTATTGGTGAGTTGATTAATTTCTTTCACTCCTCTAAACCAGAGTCCTCTAGTTTAGAGCCTAGAACTGCTGGGAATCTAATGCAAAGATTCCAACCCCTCAGAAGCCACTCTTCAAAATCCCTTCCTTTGGCCCACATAGGAACTTCCTGATAACTGAAGTCCCCAACCACTTTCCACCTACTTGGCCCCTCAGCTATGTCAATTATAGATTATTCAAAATACTGATTTTCATAAATTATATAAATCTTACTAAGTCAGCTGGGTATTCTTTGTTTGCTCCTCCACATCCACTCTCCAACCTTCTCAAGTCTTTGTGCCCTGGATGCTGGAAGTGTGGTCTACAATGTAGATATTATATCCTATCTACATAATTCCCATGATTTCCTTACCATCTGGATACCAGTTGACTATGGCCATTGGGAAGCTCTGGCAGGAGATGTGAGGGTGTGAGGAGGATGAGGCCAAGGGTTAACAGTGACTCCATTTATCTTCCAAAAACCATAGATCCTATCCAGTGGTTTTCCCCCTTCAACTGCAGCTACAGCTACAGTAGTAGCTCTTTGAGGATTCTAGTAATCTTGCTCCCCTTCATTTTCAAAGCTAGATGCTCTAAGTGTACCCAGCTATTGTTAATCCTTTTACCATTAATCTTTTTTTATGCAATTTTATTGAGACATATTCACATACTATACAATCATCCAAAGTGTACAATCAGTTGTTCACAGTACCATCATATAGTTGTGCATTCATCACCACAATCAATTTTTGAACATTTTCATTACTCCAAAAAAATAAAAATAACAATAAAAATAAAAGTAAGAAAGAACACCCAAAACATTTCCTATGCCCATCCCCCTATTATTTATTTACATTTTGTCCCCATTTTTCTACTCATCTGTCCATACATTGGATAAAGGGAGTGTGAGCCACAAGATTTTCACAATCACGCAGTCACACCGTATAAGCTATATACAATCGTCTTCAAGAATCAAGTAGAATCAGTTTTGTCTTCAAAAATCAAGTAGTTCAACAGTTTCAGATATTTTCTTCTAGCTATTCTAATACACTAAAAACTAAAAAGGTATATGCCACATGTTGCCAGGGAGATTTATACCCCTGGGAGTCATGTCCCATGTAAGGGGAGGGCAGTGAGTTTACCTCCAGTGTTGGCTTAGAGAGAGAGGCCACATCTGAGCAACGAAAGAGTTTCTCTGGGGGTGACTCTTAGGTATAATTATAAGTAGGCTTAGCTTCTCCTTTGCAGTAACAAGCTTTGTAAGGGCACGCCCCAAGATCCAGGGCTTGGCCTTCTAAATTGATAGCCCCCAATGCTTGTAAGAATATCAGGAATTCCCCAGGTGGGGAAGTTTAATATTTCCACATTTTTTTCCCAGTCCCATTTGGGGCTTTGCAAATACTCTTTTACTCTGGAATGTATCGGGGCTCCACACTAACCTGTACAAACCAACCAGATCTCACTCCCTTTTCAAGTTTCCAGGTAATTATGGTGTTTGAATAAACTGACCATAGAAGTTGAATTACATGGTGTGCTACAGAAAATAAAGATTTTGCACCAAATAAACATCTCTTCCTTTGGCCTCACACAGAAGTTGAGGTTTTAAAACATAGTCAATATCATCCTTTACCCTTTAGTCTGATTTGTCTTAGTCCTAACCAGATCTGCTTCATTCATATCTCTAATTGAAGTCTGATCTGTTTTTCAGCTTCTTTAACATTTGCTGTATGGGGTAATGCTGACATTCATAGCTGCCAAACTTTGGCTGTAGGTCTCGGGTGTCACATAGATACCCAAAGTTCCAAAGACCAACTGGGTTATACAGAGCTCAGAATCTCAGAATTTAGAAATAGCCAATACAACTCAGGAATAGATGTGACTGCTGTAAGAGATTACAATCTAGGAACATTTACAATAAGCCTTCCCCTGATAACCTATAAGCTCTCAGATTCAATTCTCAGTTTTCACATTATAGTTAGTCCTTATTAGTGAGACATTATAATGTTTGTCTTTTCATTTATGGCATATTTCACTCAACATATTGTCCTCAAGGTTCATTCACCCACTGCATGCCTCACACCATTAATCTTTGTGAATAGTGTCTTCATCAAATTCTTCTCATTTACCACCTGTTTTGCCAATACCCTATGTGTAGTCAGGGTTCTCTAGAGAAACAGAACCAACAAAAACTATTAGGAGCTTTATTATAGGAATTGGCCCAAGTCACCATGAGGATTGGCAGGTCTAAATTCCATAGGAGGGGCTGCATGTTGCAAACTCTGATGAAGTTTTTAATGAATTCCCAAGGAGCAGCTTCATGGTCATAGTAGAGAGAGAAATTCTTTCTGGCTGCTGAAAAGATCAATTCTCCCCTTAAGACCTTCAATTGATTGCATGAGATTTCTGTCATTGCTGAAGGCAGTGTCCTTTGTTGATTGTAGATGTAATCACCCACAGATGCAAGCAACTGACTAATGATTTAAATCCATGAAATACCCTCACAGTAATGATCAGGCCAGTGCTTGCTTGACCAAACAACCAGACACTATAACTTAGCCAAGTTGGCACATGAACTTAACCATCACAATCCACCCCTTGTCAACTTGGTACCCATACACATTGACTTAAACTATATTTAATCTCTTTAAAAACAATAACAGTCATACTTTTGCCTGACATAATTCAACTATCCTGCATACAACCAGACATTTTCCCTAGAAAAGGATGTCAATTTTTAGGTAATATCACTCTTAAAAGTGATATCCCATAACTTAAAAACTAAGACATATGATAATGGGATAGAGAGGGAAGAAAACAAAGATATTTGCTTTATGTATATGTACAAACATATTCCTAACAAAACAAGGAAGAGATACTCATAATCATTACAGTCTTTGAGTCTATAACTGGTCATGTGGTCAGAGTTGACATTTATAACTACCTTCTTCTACTACCCATTCCATATTCCCTTTACTTTCAACAAGCACTCAGCTGGCCATGTTTCTTTGCCTGGTGGGATGACCCAAACCTTCATTCCTGAAGGTTCAGGTCATTAGTGACCCTGCCTGGATTGGTTTGTTGCCATTTTTCATTGACTTTATTCACAGGGCATGAGAGTATTTCCAGTTAATTGCATCAACATGTGCCCATTCCTGCACTTCATTTGTTGTGCAGACACCCTAAGGGATCTCCTGTATTCTAGGCTGTTCCAGTTTGCTAATGCTGCTGGTATGCAAAACACCAGAAATGGATTGGATTTTATAAAAGGGGGTTTATTTGGTTGCACAGTTACAGTCTTAAGGCCATAAAGTATCCAAGGTAACACATCAACAGCGGGTACCTTCACTGGAGGATGGCCAATGATGTCCAGAAAATCTCTGTTAGCTGGGAAGGCATGTGGCTGGTGTCTGCTCCAAGTTCTGGTTTCAAAATGGCTTTCTCCAGGACATTCCTCTCTAGGCCACAGCTCCTCTTCAAAATGTCACTCTCAATTGCTCTTGGGGCATTTGTCCTCTCTTAGCTTCTCTGCAGCAAGAGTCTGCTTTCAACGGCCATCTTCAAACTGTCTCTCATCTGCAGCTACTCTCTCAGCTTCTGTGCATTTTTCAAAGTGTCCCTCTTGGCTATAGCAAGCTTGCTCCTTCTGTCTGAGCTTAAATAGTGCTCTAGTAAACTAATGAATGGGTGGGGCCACACCTCCATGGAAATTATCCAAGCAAAATTATCACCCACAGTTGGGTGGGGTGCATCTCCATGGAAACAACCTAATCCAAATGTTCCAACTTAACACTGATATGTGTGCCCCCACAAGATTGCATCAAAGATAATGGCATTTTGGGGGACATAATACATTCAAATAAGCACATAGGCATACTCTTTTTTTATCCCCTTGTGTAGTAGCAGTCCTATTTTCCCCTTGATAATCAGGATCAGCTAGTAATAAGTCCCTTCTTTGCCAATTGACTCAGAGACATGAGCATAACTAAGTGGACAGATGGCAATGTCAACTTCCATTTCAATGGACTCATTGTTATGTTTCCTAGTGGAAGCCCTCCTCCTTTTGGAACTAAGATCTGTTGACCAGTAGAGCTTAAGGTTGTGGGGACAGGAAAAAAATTCTCTTGTGAATCACTACGGGCAATAGTGGTATAACGGCCATTTCCACCCCTTGATTTTTGGACCCATGAATCCTGGCTATGAGAGAAAAAGCACCATAGATTGGACACTGATTTAGAACATGTTCAACCTGCTGGAGAACATTGTCCCAGTCCTGCAAGGTATTGCCTCCCAATTGGTGCTGTAATTGAGTCTTGAAAGGGCAATTCCACTGTTCTATCAAGCCAAGTGCTTAAGGATGACAGGAAACATAGTAAGACCAGGGAATTGCATGAGTGATTTGTTGTGAAGGAGATTCCTTGATCAGAAGCAATGCTATGTGGAATACCATCGTGGTGGATAAGGTGTTTTGTAAGTTCATGAATGGTAGTTTGGGCAGAAGCATTGCATGCAGAACAGAAAATCTGTATCCAGAGTGTGTGTCTATTCCAGTAAGAGGAAAACACTGCCCCTTCCATTTTGGAAGTGGTCCAGTGTAATCACCCTTCCACCAGATAGGCTGATCACCTCTTGGAATGGTGCCATATTGGGGACTGAGTGTAGGTCTCTGCTGCTAACAGATTAGGCACTCAGCAATGGCTACAGTGAGGTCTGCCTTAGTGAGTAGAAGTCAATGTTGCTGAGCCCAGGCTTAACCTCCATTTCCTACCACCATGGCCACTTTCTTCTTGAGCCCATTGAGCAATGACAGGAGTGGCTGGGGAAAGAGGCCAACTGTTATCCATAAAATGGGTCATCCTATCCACTTGATTATTAAAATTCTCTTCAGCTGAAGTCACCCTCTGGCATGTACTCACACAAAAAAACAAATATCTTCATGTTTTTTGCCCATTAAGAAAGGTCTATCCACATGCCTCTCCTCCAGACCTCTTTGTCATGAATATTTTAACCATGTTCCTTCCAAGTCCCTGACCATCCAGCCAAAACACTTGCCACAGTATTCAAATACACGTCCAGTCATTTCTCCTTTCAAGCAAAATGAACAACCAGGAGCACTGCTCAAAGTTCTGCCCACTGGGAGGATTTCCCTTCACCACTGTCCTTCAGGGATGTCCCAAAAATGGGCTGTAGTGCTGCAGCTGTCCACTTTCAGGTGTTACCTAAAGTATATCATGCAGAACCAGGCCTGGCTTTTCTCTTCTTCAGGAAACTGACCATAGGGGCTCCCCATGAGACCATAAGGCCTTAATAGAGACCAAAACACTTAACCATGGGCCACCAGGTGTTATGTTATCTAAGTTGCCCATAATGAACTGGGTGTTGTCTGACCCACCAAGTCATGAAGTTGGGTTTACACAGTAGTACTCCATCATCAGTGGAGGTGGAATAGATGAGATTGAGCTTCAGCAGGTCCTGAAGGCACAAATAAGTTACACAAGGAAGGGGCTCAAATTCCCATGGCCCCCCTCCTGCCACATTCCTTCTCTTCCCCAGCCTGCAGTTATGGTCTCATGGGGAGTCAAGAAATCTTTGCCCATTTTTTAATTGAGTTGTTTTTTTGTTATTAAGTTGAAGGATTTCTTTATTTATTTTGGATATTAAAACTTTAATGGATATGAGATTTCCAATTATTTTCTCCCATTGTGTAGATTGTCATTTTATTTTCATGATAAAGTTCTTTGAGGAACAAAGGTTTTAATTTTGATGAGGTCCCATTTATCTTTTCTTCTGTTGCTTATACTTTTGGTGTAAAGTCTAAGAAACCATTCCCTAACACAAGGTCCTAAAGATGCTTCTCCATGTTTCCTTCTAGGAGTTTGATAATTCTGGCTCTTATATTTAGGTTTTTACTCCATTTTGAGTTTATTTTTGTATAAAGTGTGAGATGGGGTTCCTCTTTCTTCTCCTCCTCCTCTTCTTCCTTCTCCTCCTCCTTGTCCTCCTCCTTCTTCTTCTTTTTGGCAAATAGAAATTCAGTTTTCCTAGCACCATTTGTTGAAAAGACTATTCATTATCAGTTGAGTGGTCCTTGCACCCTAAGTCAAAAATCAGTTGGCCATAAATGTGAAGGTTAATTTTTGAGTTCTCAAGTCAATTCCTTTGGTCTATATATCTGTCCTTGTGCCAGTACCATGCTGTTTTGATCACTGTGGCTTTGTAATAAATTTTAAGGTAGGAAATGTGAGTCCTCCAAATTCATTCTTTTTTTTTTTTTTTAGTTCTTATTTTTTTATTTAAGCATAACACAGCATTTGCAGGGACATGCAAATAACATGAAAAAATATCAGAATTGTTTACAAACTGCAGAACATTTTCAATCTCCACCTTATTCTGTTCCTTAAAACTTCCGGAAAGTTTTCCAACTTATAGGAACATTTCCTCAGTATTGCAACTTATTAAAAAATACAAAATTACACATACAATCAACAGTGGCCAAACAACCTTATTCTCCTTTCCTTCCCATCCCTCCTTATATGCTTTTTTTTTTCATTTTTATTGAGATTGTTCAGATACCATACAATTATCCAAAGATCCAAAGTGTACAATCACTTGCCCCTGGGTACCCTCATACAGCTGTGCATCCATCACATTTAATTTTTGTTAAATTTTTAGAAACTTTTCATTACTCCAGACAAGAAATAAAGTGAAAGATGAAAAAAGAAAAAAAAAGAAAAGGAAACTCTAATCCTCCCCTATCCCTAACCAACCCCCCTCAATTGTTGACTCATAGTATTGATATAGTACATTTGTTACTGTTTATGAAAAAATGTTGAAATACTATTAACTGTAGTATATAGTTTGTAATAGGTATACAGTTCTTCCCTATATGTCCCTCTATTATTAACTTCTAATTGTATTGTCATACATTTGTTCTGGTTCATGGGAGTGATTTCCAGTATTTGTACAGTTGATCATGGACATTGCCCACCATAGGATTCAGTTTTATACATTCCCATCTTTTGACCTCCAACTTTCCTTCTGGTGACATATATGACTCTGAGCTTCCCCTTTCCACCTCATTCACACACCATTCGGCGCTGTTAGTTATTCTCACATCTTGCTACCAACACCCCTGTTCATTTCCAAACATTTAAGTTCATCCTAATTGAACATTCTGCTCATACTAAACAACCACTCCCCATTCTTAAGCCTCGTCCTGTATCTTGGTACCTTATGTTTCATGTCTATGAGTTTATAATTAGTTCCTATCAGTGAGACCCTGCAATAATTGTCCTAATGTGTCTGGCTTATTTCACTCAGTATATTGCCCTCAAGGTTTTGTCATCAACCCATTTTTTTTTAATATGGTTTTGTTCACTCACCATACATTCCATCCCAAGTAAATAATCGATGGTTTTCTGCATGGTCATACATTTATGTGTTCACCACCTTCACCACCATCTATATAAGAGCATCTACATTTCTTCCACAAGACAGGAGGGAGAGTCAAAGCAGGAGGGAGAGTCAAAGAAAGAGGAAAAAAAAATGACAGCTAGGAAGCAGCAAAAGGAAAATAACCTTAAATCAAAGTAGAATAAAGAATCAGACAATACCACCAATGTCAAGTGTCTAACATGCCTCCCCTATCCCCACCCTCTTATCTGCATTCACCTTGGTATATCACCTTTGTTACATTAAAGGAAGCATAATACAATGATTCTATTAGTTACAGTCTCTAGTTTATGCTGATTGCATCCCTCCCCCAATGCCTCCCCATTTTTAACACCTTGCAAGGTTGACATTTGCTTATTCTCCCTCATAAAAGAGCATATTTGTACATTTTATCGCAATTGTTGAATACTCTAGATTTCACCAAGTTACACAGTCCCAGTTGTTATCTTTCCTCCTTTCTTGTGGTGTCTCACATGCTCCCCACCTTCCTCTCTCAACCATACTCATAGTTACCTTTGTTCAATGTACTTACATTGTTGTGCTACCATCTCCCAAAATTGTGTTCCAAACCACACACTCCTGTCTTCTATCACCCTGTAGTGCTCCCTTTAGTATTTCCTGTAGGGCAGGTGTCTTGTTCACAAAGTCCCTCATTGTCTGTTTGTCAGAAAATATTTTGAGCTCTCCCTCATATTTGAAGGACAGCTTTGCTGGATACAGGATTCTTGGTTGGCAGTTTTTCTCTTTCAGTATCTTAAATATATCACACCACTTCCTTCTTGCCTCCATGGTTTCTGCTGAGAGATCTGCACATAGTCTTATTAAGCTTCCTTTGTATGTAATGGATTGCTTTTCTCTTGCTGCTTTCAGGATTCTCTCTTTGTCTTTGACATTTGATAATCTGATTATTAAGTGTCTTGGCGTAGGCCTATTCATATCTCTTCTGTTTGGAGTACGCTGCGCTTCTTGGATCTGTAATTTTATGTCTTTCATAAGAGATGGGAAATTTTCATTAATTATTTCCTCTATTATTGCTTCTGCCCCCTTTCCCTTCTCTTCTCCTTCTGGGACACCAATGATACATACATTATTGTACTTTGTTTCATCCTTGAGTTCCCAGAGACGTTGCTCATATTTTTTCATTCTTTTCTCCATCTGCTCCTTTGCGTGTAGGCTTTCAGGTGTTTTGTTCTCCAGTTCCTGAGTGTTTTCTTCTGCCTCTTGAGATCTGCTGTTGTATGTTTCCATTGTGTCTTTCATCTCTTGTGTTGTGCCTTTTATTTCCATAGATTCTACTAGTTGTTTTTTTGAACTTTTGATTTCTGCTGTATACATGCCCAGTGCTTGCTTTACAGCCTCTATGTCTTTTGCAATATCTTCTCTAAACTTTTTGAATTGATTTAGCATTAGTTGTTTAAATTCCTGTATCTCAGTTGAAGTGTACGTTTGTTCCTTTGACTGGGCCATAACTTTGTTTTTCTTAGTGTAGGTTGTAATTTTCTGTTGTCTAGGCATGGTTTCCTTGGTTATCCAAATCAGGTTTTCCCAGACCAGAACAGGCTCAGGTCCCAGAGGGAAGAAATATTCAGTATCTGGTTTCCCTGCGGGTGTGTCTTAGAAAATTGCTCCACCCTTTGATGCCTCTGGTCACTGTGCTTTTCTGCCCAGCAGGTGATGCCTGTTAGCCTATAATTCTTGACTGGTGTGAGGAGGTATGGCCGTGTTCCCCCAGGCTCTGGGGTCTGGTTCTGAATGGAAAGGGCCCCACCCCTTTCCTCCTAGAGAAGACAGACTCTCCCAGGTGGAGGTCATTAGCATTTCAATGGTCTCTCTCTCTGCTTGTGCTGTCTCCACCCTTCCCAGAGTCACAGCCCTGGAAACTGAAAATGACTGGGGCTTTCTCCATTGAGCCAAAAAAGAAACAGATAGTCCCCTTCAGACCCAGTCCTAGGCAACCCACCGGCTCTCCCAGGTCAGTCATCACCCAAAGCCTTTGTCTGTTTTTTGGGGATGCGTACCTGTAGTGAGCACTTCACACTCGCTACTTAAAACCCCAGTTGGAGCTCAGCTGAGCTGTATTCGCTTGCTGGGAGAGAGCTTCTCTCTGGCACCACCAGGCTTTGCAGCTCGGGCTATGGGGGAGGGGTCTCACGACTTGGATCCGCAGGTTTTACTTACAGATTTTATGCTGTGTTCTCGGGCATTCCTCCCAATTCAGGTTGGTGTATGATGAGTGGATGGTCTCGTTTGTCCCCCTGCAGTTATTCTGGATTATTTACTAGTTGTTTCTGGTTTTTTGTAGTTGTTCCAGGGAGACTGCTTAGCTTCCACTCCTCTCTATGCTGCCATCTTGCCCGAGTCTCCTCCAAATTCATTCTTTTTCAAGATGGCTTTAGCTATTCATGGGCCCTTACCCCTTCATATAAATTTAATGATTGGCTTTTCCATTTCTGCAAATAAGGTTGCGGAATATTGATTGGGATTGCATTGAATCAATAAAGTGCTTTAGGTAGTATTAACATCTTAATGATATTTAGTCTTCCAATTCATTAATATGGATTTTTCAGGGTTTGCTGTATGTAGATCACGACATCTCCAAATAGGGAAAATTTTACTTCTTCCTTTCCAATTTGGATGATTTTATTTCTTTTTCTTGCCTAATTCCTCTGGCAAGAACTTCAAGTACAATGTTAAATAACAGTGGTGACAATGAGGATCCTTGTCTTGTTTCTGATCATAGAAGGAAAGCTTTCCATCTTGCACCATTAAGTAGGATGTTAGCTGTGGGCTTTTCATATATGCCTTTAATCATGTTGAGAAGTTTCCTTCTATTTCTGTTGTTCCATGTGTGTTTAAGTGCTGGATTTTGTCCAATGCCTTTTCTGCATTAATTGAGAATGATGAGGTGGTCTTTTCCCTTGTTCTGTTAATTTGGTATATTACATTAATTAATTTTCTTATGTTGAACCGATCTTGTGTACCAGAAATAAATCCCACTTGATCATGGTGTATGATTCTTTTAATATGCTGTTGGATTTGGTTTTCTAGTATTTTGTTGAAGATTTTTGCATTTATATTCTTAAGAGGTATTGGTCTGTAGGTTTTTTTGTTTTTTTTTTTTTCCTGTAGGGCAAGTCTAGTGGTGATGATCTCCTTCAGCTTTTGTTTATCTGGGAATGCCTTAATCTCCTCCTCATTTTTGAAAGAAAGTCTTGCTGGATATAAAATTCTTGGTTGTCAGTTGTTTTCTTCCAGCTCTTTAAGTATTTCAGCCCACTGCCTTCTTACTTCCATGGTTTCGGATGAGAAATCAGCACTCAATCTAATTTGGGACACCTTTGTACATAACGCATTGCTTTTCTCTTGCAGTTTTCAGAGCGCTCTCATTGTTCTTTGCATTCTGTAGTGTGATCAGTATGTATTGGGGTGTACTTTTCTGCATGTTTATCCTGTTTGCTGTCCTCTGGGCTTCTTGGATGTGCATACTCATATCTTTTGCTAAGTTTGGGAAGTTGTCTGTCATTATTTCATTGAATGTTCCTTCTGCCTCTTTGTTTCTTTCTTCTCCTTCTGGGACTCCTATAATGCATATATTATTACACTTTATGGTGTCCCACAGGTAGTATTAAGCTATTTTTGCCTTTTAGAATTCTGTTTTCTTTCTGCTCCTCAGCCTGACTCATTTCAAGTGTCTTGTGTTTGAAATCACTGATTCTTTCTTCTACCAGTTTAAAACTGCTCTTGAAACCCTCCTGGGAATTTTTCATTTCACTTATTGTGGCCTTCAACTCCAATAGTTCTGTTTGATTTCTTTTTATATTTTCTATCTCTTTACTAAGATTCTCATATTCCTCATTCATTGTTTTCCTAATACTCTTTAGTTCTTTCTCTGTATTTTCCTTCATCTCCTTGATCATTTTTTAAAAGGCTTTGTTCAGCATATTCACATTCTGCTCTTCTTTGTTGGTGTTTTCGGGATTTTTATCCTCCTCATTTGGATGGGGCATCACTTCCTGTTTCTTTGTTTCTTTTGTAATTTTGTGTTCCATACTACATGTTTTAATATTTTAAAATGTTAACTCTGGTATTTATTTCCTGAGGTGTCTGTTTCCTGCTTTTGTAAGCAACTGGTGATAAGACAGAGATTTTCTTGAGCTTCAGCCCTCCTATCAGGAAGGTCCGCCCAAGGTGAATGCATTGTTCAAGATTTTCCCTGTCCTTCTGGGCCCATGTCTCGTCCTGGGCTTTTGCTTATTAGTTGTTTTGGAGTTCCCTGTTTACAGAAGTTTGGTTGTCCTTTGGTTTCCTAGGAGACAGACCTCCCTCACCCAGGTGTATGAAGCCAGTGAGACTTTGCCCCAGTTTGTCCACTTCTGTATTTTCTTTCATTCTTTTCATTTTCTGAAGCTGCTTTTGCCTGGGCAGATTATGGGAGGAGGAACAGACTGACGAGGACTTTCCCAAGTCATTCTTTCCCAGCTGAAACAGGGCCAGGGACCACCCAAGAAAGGGGCAGAGACCAGCTCCAAAGTGCCCTGGGGAGAGGATCAGGAAAGGTGCCAAAAGCTTCTTCCATGGCTCCCCAAAGCTAAGCTCTCTTGACCTGTCCAGCAAATGCAGTCCTTCATCTAAATGTCTCCCAGAGCCATGAGGAAGATTACATCTCTAAGTCTCCTCTGCCATAGCCTTTGTCAAAGGTGGGTTCAAACAATGGCCACCATCAGAACCAGGCCTCCAGCAATCTAATGTCACTAATCTGAAGCTGTAATCAGTGATCAGCTGTGTCCATCCCTGGTGCTGAGGAAGAAGGTTTTTACATCCCACTTGTCACTAGTGGAGCTGAACCCCATGATGGCTTGCCACAAGAGAGGTGAATGCATTCTAGTAGCCACAGCATGGAGAGAGTAATTTACTGTTCTTTACCATTATTTATCATCTCTTCTTCCTGCTCTTCCTTGGATGATATACAGTGTCCTTCTGGCCTCTGGAGTTTCAAAATAGTTGTTTCAGACAGCTCTTGCCTGTTTAACAGCTATTCTGGTGGAAGGACTGGATATTAGAGCCCCTTACTCTACCATCTTCCCACCTAAAAGACATATATTTTTTTTTAATTAAATTCAATTTTATTGAAATACATTCACACACACCATACAATTATCCATGGTATACAATCCACTGTCCACAGTATGATAACATAGTTATGCGTTCATCACCACAATCTATCTCTGAACATTTTTCTTACATCAGAAAGAACCAGAACAAGAATAAAAAATAAAAGTGAAAAAAGAACACCCAAATCATCCCCCCATCCCACCCCATTTGTCCTTTAGTTTTTACCCCATTTTTCTACTCTTCCATACACTAGATAAAGGGGGTGTGATCCACAAGGTCTTCACAATCACACTGTCGCCCCTTGTAATCTACATTATTATATAATTGTCTTCAGGAGTCCAGACTGCTGGGTTGGAGTTTGGCAGTTTCAGGTATTTACTTCTAGCTATTCCAATACATTAAAACCTAAGAGGTGTTATCTATATAGTACATAAGAATGTCCACCAGAGTGACCTCTCGACTCCATTTGAAATCTCTCAGCCACTGAAACTATTTCTTCTAATTTTGCATCCCCCTTTTGGTCAAGAAGATACTCTCAGTCCCATGATGTCGGGTCCACATTCATCCCCGGGAGTCATATTCTGCATTGCCAGGGAGATTTACAACCCTGGGAGTCGGGTCCCACATAGGGGGGAGGGCAGCGAGTTCACCTGTAAAAGACATATTTTTTAAGCCCATCAATTTTTGTTGGTGTGATGGTTTGGATATATTATGTCCCCCACAAAAGTCATGATCTTTTAACCCAATCTTATTGGGTGGAAACTCTCAATTGATCATTTCCATGGAGATGTGACTCACCCAACTGTAGGTAATACATTTGATTAAATTATTTCCGTGGAGGTGTGGACCCTGCCCATTCAGGGTGGGTTTTGGTTGGTTCACTTGATTACTTAAGACAACTCAAGGGCCAACACAGGTGCCTGCTGATGCTTAGAGATGCTTGGAGATGTTTGGAGATGGTAGCCCAGAGCTTGTTCCAGAGAAGGTAAGAGAGGACCCCCAGATGCTTAGATGCACAGGAGCTCAAGAAGCTAAGAGAGACAAGCCCAGAGACATTTTGGAGAAAGCCATTTTGAAACCAGAACCCAGGAGTAAAGAATCAATAGACACCACTCACATGCCTTCCCAGCTAACAGAGGTTTTCTGGATGCTATCAGCTGTTCTTCAGTGAAGGTATTATTTTGTTGATGCTTTATCTGGACACTTTTATGGTGTTAGAACTATAACTTTGTAACCTAATAAATCCCCTTTATAAAAGCCAATCCATTTCTGGTATTTTGCAGCATTAGCAAACTGGAACAGATTTTGGTACCAGAGAAGTGGGGTGCTGCTGAGTTTGCAAATATCAAACATGTTGGAACAGGTTTTTAAATGGATAAGGAGAAGATTCTGGAAGGACTGTGAGGAACTTGATGGAAAAGGCCTAGACTGCTTTGAAGAGACTGGTGGAACTCTAAACATACTTCTGATGAGGCCTTAAACAGAAATGATGAATGTGTCATTGCCAACTGGAAGAAAGGTAATCCTTGTTTTGAAGTGGCAGAGACTTTGGCAAAATTGAGTCCTGGTGTCAGATGAGGGCAGAATTTGAAAGCAATGAGGTGGGGTACTTTGCTGAAGAGATCTCTAAACTAAATGTGGAAAATGCAGCCTGGCTTCTCCTTGCAGCTTATAGTAAAATGTGAAAAGAAAGAGATAAGCTGAGAACTGAACACTTGGGTACAAAGAAACCAAAAACTGATGCTCTGGAAAACTCTGGACTTCCAGAAAATGAAACCCTAGAGGTTAAAGCCCCATGTGAGGATTTAACAAAAACTAGAACCAGCCAGCCATTTCAGTACAAGCCAGGATTGGAGGTAAAGTTATCCAGAAGGAATTTGTGGAAAGTCCTATTGTCTAATGGTTTGGTATGCTGTATGCCAAGCCAACAAATTTTTTGTGCGATCTGTATAAATGGGACCACTGCCAGTCTGGACTAAAAGGGACAGAAAAGGGACAGATTGAAGGAAAAATTGCTTCAGAGAAGGAAGAACCATGGAAACCAAGGTCTGATGCCAAGAAATCTAGGGCAAGGAGAGCAGAGCAACCCATGCATGTGGAAAGGGTGAGTTTGCCCCGGAGGCAGAGGGCAGGCCTTCTGCTGTGATGCTCAGGTAGACTGCTGCCACCCCAGGCCTCAGAGAGGTGGAGCACATTCCCTGGGGACTGGGGAGAGTCTGGCCACCACCCCACTGTTTGGAGAGGGGAGAGTCTTTGTCCCAGAGACACAGAGTCCAGGTGGCACCCTGAAGCTTGAGGAGGGTGGATCCAAGAAGAATGTGGTCCCCCTAGTGTGTGAATACATTGGGGCACTCCCCCAGCACTTGGAGAGAAAAAGTCCTCTGTGTAAGCCTTGGATAGGGTGGCACGTCCATGCTCTCAAACCCTGAGGATAAAACATCATTCTATAAATGACTCTCAGACTTTGAGATCCACTGAAGTTTGCCCTGTGGGATTTAGGAATTGTTTTGGTCTTGTGAACCCTGTTTTTCTTCCACTTTCTCCCTATGGAAATGGAACATTTATCCCATGACTGTTCCTTCTTTGTACATGAGAAGGAGATAACTTGTTTTGGGTTTCATGTATCCACAGCCAGAGGAGAATGTTAAGACTGTATTCTTCTATATTGTGATGGAATAAGTGTATTTTTTGCATTTAGAAAGATCATGTCTTTTTGGGGTCCAGGGGGTGGAATGTGCCAGTTTGAATCTATTATGTTCCCCACAAAAGTCATGATCTTTTAACCCAATCTTTTTGGGTGAAATGAACCTCTTAATTGATTGTTTCCATGGAGATGTTATGCACCCAACTGTGGGTGACACTTCTGACTAAATTATTTCCATGGAGGTGTGGACCCCACCCACTCACAGTGGGACTTTATTGGTTCACTGGATTACTTAAAAGAACTCAAGAGCCAACACAGTTGCTTGCTGATGCTTAGAGATGCTAGGAGATGCTTTGAGATGCTAGGCCAAAATTTACTCCAGAGAAGCTAAGAGACAACTCCCAGATGCTTAGAGAGAAATGCCCTGGAGAACAAGCAAGCACTAGCAAACTGAAACAGTTGGATTTATCTCTCACCGTCCGACACACAGATGCCTTACCAATAGGTCTAGAGTAGTTGCTACATTTTGCTCATTAGGTCCAATCAGCATGATATCATCAATATAATGGAGAAGTGTGATGTCCTGTGGAAGGGAAAGGTAATCAATTCCCTGTGGACTAGACTATGACATAGGACTTGAAAGTTGATATAACACAGAGGTAGGCAGTGAAGGTGTTTGCTGGCCTTGCCAACTGAAAGCAAACTGTTTTTGGTGGTACTTACTAAGAGGTATTGAGAAAAAAGCATTTTCCAAATCAATAGCTGCTTACCAGATACCATAGGATGTGATGATTTACTCAAGAAATGATACCAATCTGTAACAGCAGCTGCAAGTGGAGTCACCACCTGGTTAAGTTTATGATAATCCACTGTCTTCCTCCAAGATCCTCTGTTTACTCCCCAGGCCAAAAAGGAGAGTTGAATAAGGATGTGGTGGGGCTCACCACCCCTGCACCCTTAAAATCCTTGATGGTGGTACTAGTCTCCGCAGTCCCTCCAGAATGTGGTATTGCTTTGGGTTTGCTATTTTGCTAGATGGATGCAGTTTTAATGGCTTCCCCTTGTCTTTCCTACTATAATAGCCTTCACTCCACAAGTCATGGAACCAATGTGGGGATTCTGTCAGTTGCTGAGTATGTCCATTCTAATTATGCATTCTGAAACTGGGGAACTAACCACAGAATGGATTCTGGGACCCACTGGGCCCACTGTGAGATGGATCTAATCTTAAACTTCATTCATTGCCTGACTTCCATAAGCCCCTACTCTAACTGGTGAGCACAGTGATATTTTGGATCTCCTAGAATTAATATCAGTTCGAAGCCAGTGTCTAATAATCCCTAAAATGTCTGATCATTTCCTTTTCCCCAAAGCACAGTCAACCTGGTGAAAGACCACAGGTCCCTTTGGGGAAGGCTAGGAAGACGATTAACAGTATAAATTTTTGACAGTGTAGCAGGGTCCTTCACCAAGGGGACCCAGCCTTCCCTTCATTCAAGGGATTCTGGATCTATAAACTGTTGCAGGGAGTTGATTGAGGGGCCCTGACTCTGTTTTTGAAACAAGTTAGACTTTTTCTCATTTGACCTATAACTCTTCTGCTTATACAGATCAAGTAAGAATTTAGTGGACTGCCCATCTATTTCACTTCTAGGTACCCCCATGAACTAGCAAATGCCACCAGTCTCTTCAAGTTTGACTATTCTGCTTATGCTTTGACTCTACTGTCCTTTATAGTATTCATGACCCCTCCGCCTTTGGTGATTAAGTGCTGCCACATGGTTCCTGTCACTCATGGTGGTGAGTTCCCTGGGTTTTCTTTTTGCCACGTGTATTACAGATTGAATATTGGAGAAGCTGACAATCTGGAAATGTCAGTGGACACAGACAAAAAAAAAAAAAAAAAAAAAAAAAAAAGGCCCAGGAAATGCTTTCTCTCTACATCCAAAGCATCAGGAAAGGGGCAGCCTAGCAATACAGAAAATCTTTAGACAGTAACTATGTTACTCTAATCAAACATCACAGAAAAACCAATGGCTCCACCTTCACTATCACCAGCAAAGGCCTGTTGGGGAAACTAGGCTTTCACTCTTTCCAGGATGTAATGAGGCACCCCAACCCCTTGCTTGGTCAGTGTCAGTGGAGACTAAATGGGGAGCCTGGACCTCCACTCCCACCCGGTGGTAGTGAGGTACCCCTCCTTCTCTTTGCTGAGAGGTATCAGAAGAGGCTTAGAGAGTCAGAACTTCCATCACATGCACACCCACAGTGTCAGTGAAGGCCATGTAGGGAGGCAAAACTCCCACCCTCACTTGGTAGCAATAAAATGCCCCTACTACTTCCTAGGATGTCAAACATAGGTGAACCTGGTCTTCCAACCCCACCTGGCAGTAATGAGACAGCACTCCCCTTTGCTTACCAGAGCAACATCAGGAGAGACCTGCTAAAACACAAGATTTAAATAAGAGCTGGAGTCTTATAATACCTAAAATGTCCATTCCAATAAAAAATTCACTCATCATACCAAAAGCCAGTAAGATCTCAAACTGAATAAGAAAAAGACAATTAACAGATGCCAACACCAACATGGCATGGATACTAGAACTATATGAAAAGAATTTTAAAGCTGCCATCATAAAAATGCATCAGTAAGCAAATGCAAATATTCTTGAAACAAATGAAAAAAATAAAGCCTTATCAAAGAAATAGAAAGTGTTAGCAAATAAATATAATATATAAAGAAGAGGTAAATGGAAATTTTAGAACTAAAAAAATGCAATAACAAAAATAAAACTTAAAGCATGGGCTCAACAGTAGAATGGAGAGGACATAAGATAGAATCAAAGAACTTGAAGACAGAGCAATGAGAAATTACCCAATCTAATCAAATGAGAAAGAAAACAAAAACCAAATAAAGAACAGAAGCTGGAGGACCTGTTACTTTTGACTATAATACTAATGTTTGTATCATCAGAGTCCTAAAAGGAGAGGAAGAAGAGGGCAGGGCTGGAAAAATATTCAAAGAAATCATGGCTGAAAATTTCCCAAATTTGACGAACAAACAAACAAAACTATAGATATAAAAAATAGAATGAACCCCAAACAGGATAAACTCAAAGAAATACATGCCAAGACTCATCATAGTGAAACTTCTGAAAACTAAAAACAGGAAAATCTTGGACATGGCCAGAGAAACATGACATATTACCTATAAGGAAAAACAATTTCTATGACAGTAGATTTATTACCAGAAACCAGGGAAGCCAGAAGGAAGTGGCACAACAAGTTTGAAGTGTTGAAAGATAAGAACTGTCAACCCAGAATTCTATATTCAGAGACAAGATCCTTCAGAAATTAAAGTGAAATCAATGCATTCTTAGATTAAGGAAAACTAAGAGAATTTGTCACCAGGAGACATACCCAAAAAGAATGGTCAAAGGAAGTTCTCCAAACAGAAAGCACAAAATAAAAGAAGGAATCTTGGATCATTAGGAAGGAAGAAAGAACAAGGAAAGGGCAAAAATAAATTCAATAGACTTTCCTTCTCTTGGGTGTTTTAAGTTATGTTTGTGATTGAAGCAAAAAAATTTTTTTTTCCAGTAAAAAAAAAGTCAATTTCTTTAATTATTCTTGTTGCATTTCCCTTCACAACAGAGGTGTTCTCTTCTGTATTCACAGGAACGTTGCCACAATCTTTTTTTTTTTTTAATCTTCATTTTATTGAGATATATTCACATACCACGCAGTCATACAAAACAACTCGTACTTTCGATTGTTCACAGTACCATTACATAGTTGTACATTCATCACCTAAATCAATCCCTGACACCTTCATTAGCACACACACAAAAATAACAAGAATAATAATTAGAGTGAAAAAGAGCAATTGAAGTAAAAAAGAACACTGGGTACCTTTGTCTGTTTGTTTCCTTCCCCTATTTTTCTACTCATCCATCCATAAACTAGACAAAGTGGAGTGTGGTCCTTATGGCTTTCCCAATCCCATTGTCACCCCTCATAAGCTACATTTTTATACAACTGTCTTCGAGATTCATGGGTTCTGGGTTGTAGTTTGATAGTTTCAGGTATCCACCACCAGCTACCCCAATTCTTTGGAACCTAAAAAGGGTTGTCTAAAGTGTGCGTAAGAGTGCCCACCAGAGTGACCTCTCGGCTCCTTTTGGAATCTCTCTGCTACTGAAGCTTATTTCATTTCCTTTCACATCCCCCTTTTGGTCAAGAAGATGTTCTCCGTCCCACGATGCCGGGTCTACATTCCTCCCCAGGAGTCATATTCCACGTTGCCAGGGAGATACAGAAGCAAAAATTTTAACATGGTCTAAAATGGTTCTCAATGCATATGGAGGAAATATTTAAGACAATAGTATTATAAATGGGAGAGGGTAATTGGATGCAAAAAGAGGTAAGATAATGTGCCAACACCAGTAGATTTGATGGCAGTGGTAGTTACACAAATCTACATATGTGAGAAAATGACATAGAATTATACACACACATTGTACCAGTGACAAATTCCTGGTTTTGATAGTGTACTGTAATTACATAAGAAGTAAACATTGTGGGAAACTGGGTGCAGGCTACACAGAACCTCTCTGTACTATCTTTGCAACTTCCCATTAAACTATAATTATTTCAAAGTAAAGTAAGAAGGTTTTAAAAGTTAACATTTATAAAGCACTTAGAATAGTTTCTGTCTCACAGTAAGCAGTATAAAAGTGTTAGTTATAATTATTAAGCAACATTTGCAAGCATATTATTAGTCAAGCATCTTTAGGCAAAGCCAGTGAAAATTATTTTTTGCCATTGCTACTTCTTTGGTTTTATCACTTGACTCTAGGTAAGTCTCTTAAACCACTCAGAGCCTTAGTGTATATACTGTGACAGTTTGAAGCTGTATGTACCCCAGAAAAGATCATGTTGTTTTAATCCATTCCTGTGGGTTTGAACCTATTGTAGGTGGGACCTTTTGATTAGGTCATTTCAGTTGAGATATGATCCACATCATTCAAGGTGGGTGTTAATCCTCTCACTGGAGTCCTTCATAAAATAATAGAACACAGAAAAGCCTTCCCCTCCCCAGAAGCTAAGAGAGACAAAAGTTAAAAGAGAGAAACTCAGAAAGGCTGGGAGAGGAAGCCACAGAAGCCAGAAGCTAACAGCGATGAGAAGGACCAGCAGACATTGCCATGTGTCTTTCTATCTGACAGAGTAGTGCAAGCTCACTGGTAGCCAGTCTTCAGGGAGAAAGTATCATCCTGTTGATGCCTTAATTTGGACATTTTCATGGCTTAAGCATTATATATTTATAAGTTAATAAATCCCCATTGTTAAAAGCCAACCTATTTCTGGTGTATTGCATTTTGTCAGCTTTAGCAAACCAAAACATATACTTTTTGATAAGAATTAGGAGACAGGATACTTGAAATAGCTTAGCGCAGAACCTAACACATTGTAGACATTCAACAAAGCTTAGTTCGTGTGCCAGTTTGGATATATTATGTCCCCAAGAAAAAGCCATGATCTTTTAATCCAATCTTGTGGGATTTTTGGATTAGGTTGTTTCCATGGACATGTGACTCACTGAACTGTAGGTGATACTTTTGATTAGATTATTTCCATGGAGGTGTGGCCCCGTCCATTCAGTGTGGGTCTTAACTAAATCACTGGAGTCCTGTAACAGCGCACAGATAGAAGGTGCTTGTTGCTGCAGCTGAGAGAGACATTTTGGAGAAAGCCATTGAAAGTAGACTTTTGCTGACAATAGCCCAGAGTTTGCCATGAGAAGCTAAGCCTAGAGACATTTTGGAGGATGCCATTTTGAAACTCAAGCTGGGAGCAAGCAGACACCAGCCACATGTCTTCCAAGCTAATAAAGGTTTCCCAGACACCAATGGCCTTTCTCCAGTGACGGTATACTCATGTTTATGCCTTGGTTTGGACACTTTTATGGCTGTAGAACTGTAATTTTGTAACCAAATAAACCCTCTTTATAAAAGCCAATCCATTACTGGTTGTGCCAGTTTGAATATATTGTGTCCCCCAAATGCCATTATCTTTGATGTAATCTTGTGTGGGCAGACATTATCAGTGTTGATTAGATTGTAATTCTTTGAGTGTTTCTGTGGAGATGTGCCCCACCCAACTGTGGGTGATGACTCTAACTGGATAATTTCCATGGAGTGTTGGCCCACCCACTGGGTGGGCCTTGATCAGTGGAGCCATATAAATGAGCTGACAGGCAGAGGGAACTCAGTGCAGCTGTGAGTGACGTTTTGAAAAGGAGCTACAGCCAAGAGGGGCACTTTGAAGAAAGCACAGGAGCTGCAGATGAGAGACATTTTGAAGACAGCCGTTGAAAGCAGACTCTTGCTCCAGAGAAGCTAAGAGAGGACAAATACCCAAGTGCAACTAAGAGTGACATTTTTGAGGAATTGCAGCCTAGAGAGGAATGTCCTGGGAGAAAGCCATTTTGAAACGAGAACTTTGGAGCTGATGCCAGCCACGTGCCTTCCCAGCTAACAGAAGTTTTCCAGACACCATTGGCCATCCTTCAGTGAAGGTACCTGATTGCTGATGTGTTACCTTGGACGCTTTATGGCTTAAGACAGTAACTGTGTAACCAAATAACCAAATAAACCCTCTTTTATAAAAGCCAATCCATCTCTGCTGTTTTGCATTCTGGCAGCATTAGCAAACTAGAACATTGGTATTTTGCATAACGACAGTGTTAGCAAACCAGAACAGTTCCTGTCCCCTTTCTTATCAACAGCTTAGCACAGAACCTAACACATTGTAGACATTCAACAAAGCTTAGTTCCTGTCCCCTTTCCCATCCTCTCTCCCTAAATCATCACCCCAGGCTGGATTTCCTAGGCAAATTAGATAATCAGTGCCAAATCTTACCTCCTTTAGAACCACTGTCTTTCTTAGGGTGAAATCACTGTTGTTGAGGCTCAGCTGTATCCCTGCTCTTCCAATAGATTGCTTGTTTAACCCATTCTCAAATTCTGAGAACCAGTATAATTCTTTTTTGCCTAAAATAATTTGAATTGTATTTGTATCATTTGCAACGACTAATACATCTCCTATATGTAAAATGGCAGTTAGTTAATCCTCTAAACTAAGTTACTTAAAATATGTGGTAGCTAACTGTGCCTAAGAGCCTCCTCCTGAATGCCTCTTTGTTGCTCAGATGTAGCCCTCTCTCTCTAGCTAAGCCAACTTGGCAGGTGAAATCACTGCCCTCCCCACTACATGGGATCAGCCACCCAGGGGAGTGAATCTCCCTGGCAATGTGGAATATGACTCCCAGGGAGGAATGTAGACCCGGCATCATGGGGTGGAGAACATCTTCTTTACCAAAAGGGGGAAGTGAAAGGAAATGAAATAAGCTTCAGTGGCAGAGAGATTCCAAAATGAGCCGAGAGGTTACTCTGGTGGGCAGTCTTACGCACAATACAGACAACCCTTTTTAGGTTCTAATGAATTGGGGTAGCTGGTGGTAGATACCTGAAACTATCAAAGTACAACCCAGAACCCATGAATCTTGAAGACAATTGTATAAAAATGTAGCTTATGAGGGGTGACAATATGATTTGGAAAGCCATATGGACTACACTCCCCTTTGTCTGGTTTATGGATGGATGAGTAGAAAAATGGGGGAAGGAAAAAAACAAACAAACAAAGGCACCCAGTGTTCTTTTTTACTTCAATTGCTCTTTTTCCCTTTAATTATTATTCTTGTTATTTTTATGTGTGTGGTAATGAAGGTGTTAGGGATTGATTTTGGTGATGAATGAACAACTACGTAATGGTACTGTGAACAATTGAATGTACAATTTGTTTTGTATGACTGCATGGTATGTGAATATATCTCAATAAAATGAATTAAAAAAAGTATGTGGTGGACTTGAATTAAATAATTGAAATAGAATTTCATGGCCAGAAGTTCTTTTAGAGATAATTTAGTCTGAACTTCCCTCACTACCTCTTGAATGTCAAGGTTAGAAAATTCCCAGAAAGTTTCACCAACTTGTCTAAGGTCAGGCAGGCAGTTAGTGCTAGAGACAAAATTAAAACCTGAGCTCTCTAGGTTGCAGGGAAATGGGAATATAAAATCAAATCCATGCCATTGTCTCTGCTCTGTATGTGTAGGGAGCATTATTGCTGCAAATGCTGTTTAGCTTTCACATTAACACTGAACGCTCATTTTGAGCTTGTAGTCAACAAGATGTTCCAATTTTCTTTTCACTTCAAATACAAGTAAAGCCAAGTCTCAACATTCTGTTCTTATGTGGCAGTTATTTTTTTCAAGCACATATACTTGGCTTTATATTAATCCACATGAAGCTACTTCTTGGATTAACCTTTTTAGACCTTTTGGAATCTTCATTCTGTCATTCAGCTTGTTACCTACTAATCACTCCTAATCTTGTATTATCTGCAAATTTGATAAGCATGCTTCCTCATGCTCTTTCATGCTAAGTCATTTATGAAAACATTCGACAGGATAGGGCCATAGAGGCCTTTGACTACTAGAAACTTCTATTTCTCAACCTTTGCATAAATGGTTTTAGCTCCTGTTCCAGTTTGCTAATGCTGCCATTATGCAAAATACCAGAAATGGATTGGCTTTTATAAAGGAGGTTTATTTGGTTACAAAGTTACAGTCTGAAGGCCATGAAAATGTCCAAATGAAGGCATCAACAATAGTGTACGTCAGTGAAGGAAGGCCGGTGGCATCCAGAAAACCTCTGTTAGCTGGGAAGGCACGTGGCTGGCGTCTGCTAATCCCAGGTTGTGTTTCAGGTCCACTCTCAGCTCCTGTGCATTCTTCAAAGTGTCCCTCTTGGCTGTAGCTCCAAATGTCACTCTTAGCAAGCTCTCTTTGTTCCTTCCACGTGTCAGCGTTTTTATATGGCCCCAGTGATTTAATTCAGACCCACCCTGAATGGGTGGGGTAACACCTCCATGGAAATTATCCAATCAAAGGTCTCGCCCACAGTCAATTGAGTCACATCTCCATGGAAACACTCAATCAAAGGATTCCAACCTAATCAACATTGTCTGCACCCACAAGATTGCATCAAAAAACATGGCATTTGGGGGGACACAATACATCCAAATGGGCACAGCTCCCAAGGAATTGCCCTCCTAGTCCACAAAAGTTTGTCAAACATCTTGAAAAACTAAGGATGTACCAGCTCCATGCCATTTTCTTGACCTACCATAGTAGTATGAATAATAATGACTATTGATGGCAATAATGACCACCATTTATGAAATTGCCAGACCCAGCCATTTTCATATATATATATAATAAATAAAAGTATATATATTAAAAGTTTAATTTTCAAATACTTTTAAAATTATAGGACTGTTACAAAAATAACACAAACCCCATACGGAGAACTCCAACATACCCTGTGCCCCCAGATATCCAGACCAGATCCACCAATTTTAACATTTTGCCACATTTAATGTATAGTCTACCTATATATCAATCTATCAATTCATAAATATATCTATCCATCTGTCTATCTGCCTGTCCATCTATTTATCAACTCACCTTAAATGCTGTTATCAAAGTTCAAGAAATTTAACATTGATATAAAGCTTACAGTCTATATTCCAGTTTTCTCTTATATCTCAATAATGCCTTTTGAGGTTTTTCTCCTCCCTTGCTATCCCATTCAAGTTCACATATGGCATTTAATTGTCCTTGCTCCTTTAATTGTTGTTCATTCTCTTTTTTTTTTTTTAATGGTGGTAACATATATATGACATAACATTTCCCTTCTCAAACACTCCCAAGCATACCATTGAATGGGATTACTCATATTTACAATGCTGCATTACCCTTACCACCTTCCATACTAAAACTTCCCCTTCTTCCCAAATAGAAACTCTACACCCATTATGCATTAACTCCCCATTCCCACTGCCCTTGCCCCTGGCAACCTGGACTTAATTTTTGTCTCTATGACTTTGCATATTCTCTGATATTTTATTTATAGTTACCATGGGGCTTAAATTTAACATCCTGTATCTACAACACTCATTTTCTCAGATATCAAATTAACTTCAATAGTATACACAAATCTACATTCCTATACCTCTCCAACCCACCTTCATGTAGGTCATGTCACAAAGTACATGTGTATATATTATGAGTCCAAAACCAGTGATTTATCATTACATTTTATGCATTTGCCTTTTAGATTATATAGGAAGTAAAAGGCGGGGTTACAGACCAAAATAAAATATTATTGGCATTTATATGTACCCCAGTCATTACCTTACTATTTCTTCATGTGTCTTCAATCTATCATCTGTTGCCTTTTCCTTTCAACCTGGAAAACTCTCTTTAGCATCTCTTACAAGTCTGGTCTAGTGATGATGAATTCCTTCAGCTTTAGTTTGTCTGGGAATGTCTTAATCCCTCCCTCATATTTGAAAAACAGTTTTGTCAAACATAGAATTCTTGGTTGCCAGTTTCTGCTTTTAGCACTTAAATATGTCATCTCTTGCTGTCTTGTTTCCATGGTATTCAATGAGATATCAAGTTTTAATCTTAATGAGGCTCCCTTGTAGGTGACATGTAGTTTTCTCTTACTGCTTATAGAATTCTCTATCTTTGGTATTTGACAGTTTGATTATAATGTGTTACAGTGTGGGTCTATTTGGGTTTATCCTGTTTGGAGTTTGTTGAGCATCTTGAATGTGTATATTCATCTTTCATTAAGTTTGGGAAGTTTTTAGCCATTATTTCTTTGAAAATTCTCTCTGCCCCTTTCGCTCTTTCTTTTCCTTTTGGGACTCCCACAATGCATATATTGGCATGCATGTCCTACAGATTCCTGAGGTTCTGTTCATTTTTCTTCATTCTTTCTTCCTTCTGCAATTCAGATGGATGATTTCAATTGTCTTCTCTTCAAGTTCATTGATTATTTCTTCTGCTAGCTTCAGTCTGCTCTGAATCTCTCTAGGGAATTTTTAATTTCTGTTACTGTGGTCTTCAGCTCTTTTTGTTTCCTTTTAATAATTTCCATCTCTCTATTGATATTCTTTTTGTGCTCATCTATTGTTTCCCTGATTTCCTTTAGTTCTTTGTTCATGTATTCCTTTAGCTCTTTGAGCATATTTAGCATCATTTTTAAAAGGTATTTTTCTGCTATAGCCCAGTTCTGGTCCTGTTCATTGACAGTTTCTAATGCTTTAGTTTTCTCCTTTGCCTGAACCATCACTTCCTGTTTCTTTGTATGTTTTGTAATCCTGTTTGAAACTTGAACATTTTATATTTTAATGTGCTAACACTGGAATTTAGACTCTGAGGTGTCTATTCTTTAAGCTTGTATCCAGCTTGTGTTATGACAGAGCTTGCCTTGAATGCAAGGAGCTAAAAAAAAAAAAGAAAGAAGGAAAGAAAGAAAGAAAGAAAGAAAGAAAGAAAGAAAGAAAGAAAGAAAGAAAATAAAAAAGAAAATATCTTTCCAAGTCTTTGTGAATGCTTTCCCTCAGAGCTTATTCATAAAATGAGTTTAGAGACTAACTCGAGGCCAAAGCATTAGTGTCTACCTGGATACTTTCTGTGTATGTGTTTTATATTGGGCATGTGCATGTAGCTCTAGGAATTCTCCCATTTATACAGATACAAATGTCTCTTCTTCCCTTGAAAACAGTTTCCTCATGGTCCCCGGCACTGTACTGCGTGTCCTATTGCCAACAATCCTTTGCCTCAGGCAACCATGACTTGACTGCTTTCTCCCAGCATTATATAAGAGAGCACTGTGAGCTGCCTTCTACATGCAGGACAAGTTTGGGGATTGTGAGCCTGCAAAGAGTATCCTGGTTCATTTCTTAGGCCTCCACCAGACAGATTGGGCCAGACATAGATATTCCTAGTATGTGCGTGAGGGTTACTCTGCTCCCCCTAGAACTGGAACCAGGGTTCCACACTGGGAGTGTGGGCCAGCTCTGCACTGGTCAGTAAGTCATGGGGAAGAGACCAACCAGGGAAACTTGAGATCCTACTGGTTTTAAGTAGCCCTATTCTTGGTTCAGCACTTTCCCTGTTACCACAGTCCTTTAACTGTTTTCTGGAGCTTTGGGAAAGATGTTTCTGCCAGTGTTTGCTGGTTGTTCAAAACATCTGTGGGAGAATTGGAGCCCTGAAGCATGTCATTCCACCATCTTGATCTCATATATTACTTTTAATTTAGTCCTCTCAGAGACTCTTTGAGGTAGGTATTATTAATCTAATTCTTCCCAGTGGAAGAATTCAGGTTCCCCTAGTGCATACATAGGGTGATGCCTTTTTGGAAACTACATCCTTTTTTTTCCTAAATGTTATTGGCTGCCTTTTGTTTTACTGACTGGTGGTAAAGCAGAAGGAGAAGTCTACCTGGAGAAACTGTGGAGCAAGGAAACTTTTTGAGGGAATTAGAGGTGAGATTCTGCTTGTCCTTCCTATAGAAAGAATTTTAGGGAGTTAGATTATAGAAGGAGATTTTGTGAAGTTTTTTTGTGTTATGTATAATATAATCACCACTATGTATCAATGCCTTCAAAGTTGGAATTTTGGTTACCATTGTTTTGTAATGAAACAATGTGTGAGATTGGCCTCAAGGAATGCCCTGTGTGAGGGCACAACTAGGTCTAAGAAGCTCTGTTCCAAATGAATTACAGGAGCAGCTCAGAGAAGTTGATTGTCCAAGACAAACTTTTGGTAAGTGGTGGAGTGGAAATTGGAATCCAGCCTCATCCAGCTCCCAGGCTGAATTCCTTCCCCTCTACTATACTGTAGTGGTTGGACCAGAGAGAGTAGGAACCCTATCTGAAAAGTGGAACACTTCATTTATACCCTTATTTTTTAGTGAATTCATACTGTGCCTTGTTCCACCACTTTCTTTTCTAAACATTCACAAACCATTTGTCTAGTTACCCATTCAAGAATTTGCCAAGGAAAAATGTGCTCATAGGCTTATAGTTTGTTGTTCTTTTTTTTTTAGAAAATTATATTTGTCCATCTCTGGTCTCCTGGCGCCTCTTGTTTTTAACAAGGTTACCAGCACGTTTGAAGTTCTTTTGGTAGACAAGAGAGCTAAAGTTGTGTTCCGGGACTGAAAGCTTTCTAACTTCTTCACATTCCTTGGACTTACATTCCTTTTTTACTGTGCAGGTTCCACCCTTTCTTCTTTGAAAATAATTCTTTCTAATGGAAAAGGAAAGCAAAGTAGGAGTTGATAGATTCTGCTTTTTCTTCTGTCATCTATTATCATTTAACCTTCTGTTCCTGTTCTACCTGCTTGGAACATCAATCTTCCTGATATTGCCTTTATATATTACTGTAATAAAACACTATTATTACCAGCTAGGATGTTTGAATTAATTTATTAATATACATCATAGACAGTTTAATCCAAAACCTTGCTTTTAAAAATACCTTACCTATTCCAAAGTATTTCTGTAGCTATTCTCTTATATAACAAATTTAACTATAATTCACAAAATATCTTATTTACAGTATTTCATCTAAAATGTGTAGGTTCAGACAGCAATTCAACAACTTCATTGTTAGAATGGAGACATTTTTAAAAGGTAGGAAAAGAAACTTGGTTCCACATCTCAGAAATTACAAATTGATAATGCAGTAAAAGCAGGAAATAGTATATAAATAACATAAATTTTACATACAACATTTTCCCCTTTCAAAGTTATCTAATCTCTCTGCTTGGGGAGGTAAACTAGCTTGCATTTCAATATTTGATTTGAAATTCCAAATATTTTCTATTTTTAAAAAGTTGGCATCACTTTATATTTCCCTGAATGCTAGCAAGAAATGAAATGTGGTTAAATTCTGTATTCAGTTCTTTCATTTATATGATTTTGAACCTCAAAAGAGGTGACTCAAAATTGACTCTTTGGGTGGGCCTCTTAGAATTCAGTCACTGCAAAGTTTATGAATGACATTTTCAGCATTTCATCTCTTCTTTTCCTTTCTTAATGTGGCAGAATTTTCAGTTCCTTTCAATATGCTGTTCCAGAATGCCTGCCACATGTCAGTCCCTGTCATTTGCATTACATTATGACTATTAGTTAATCCTGCTTTTAAGATGCACATAGATTAAATACAAGATTAGAGTGAATATAAATTAAATAGAGTATTTTAAAAAAATAGAGAGAATCATCAAAACCAAAACGTGGTCCTTTGAAAAGATCAGTAATATTGACAAACCTTTATCTAGACTGACAAGGATAAAAAGAGGGAGGATAAAATAACTAAATCAGAAGTGAAAGGGGGAATATTATTACCAATCCCACAGAAATAAAAAGTAGTAGAAGACAGTATCATGAGCAGTTATACACCAACAAATAAAATAACCTAGATGAAATGGACAAATTCCTAGAGACACACAAATTACCTAAACTGAATCAAGAAGATATAGAAGACCACAACAGACCAATAACAAATAAAGAGATTGAATCAGCAATCAAAGTCTCCCAACAGAGAGAAGTCCAGTTCCAGAGGCTCCACTGGTGAATTTTACAAAACATTCAAAGAAGAATTAACACCAAAGTTTCTCAAACTCCTCCAAAAAATTGAATGGGGGAAAGACTTCCTAATTCAATGAGACCAGCATTATCCATTCCAATATTAAAGCCAGTGAAAGATATCACAAGAAAAGAAAATTCCAAAAGAAAATCTCTTAAGAATATAGATGCAAAAATCCTGAGCAAAATACAAGCAAACAAAATCCAACAGGCAAGATGGCAGAGTGGTGAGGTATATGTTTTAGTTACTCCTCCAGGGAAGTAGGTAGAAAGCCAGGGACTGTGTGGACTGGACACAGCAGAGCAATTTGCCTTTGGGCATTGTGCTGGTTTCAATGTATTAGGTCCCCCAAATGCCATTATCTTCGGTGTAATCTTGTGTGGGCTGATGTTGTCAGTGCTGATTAGATTGTAATTCTTTGAGTGTTTCTTTGGAATGCACCCCACCCACCTGTGGGTGATGACTCTGATTGGATAATTTCCATGGAGGTGTTGCTCTGCCCATTTGGGGTGGGTCTGGGTTGATCAGTGAAGCCATATGGATGAGCTGGTGGGCAAAGGGAACTCAGTGCAGCTGTGAGTGACATTTTGAAGAGGAGCTACAGCCAAGAAGGACACTTTGAAGAATGCACAGGAACTGAGAGAGAAGCTGCAGATGATGGGACAGTTTGAAGACAGCCGTTGAAAGCAGACTCTTGCTCCGGAGAAGCTGAGAGAGGACAAATATCCCAAGTGCAACTAAGAGTGACATTTTTGAGGAACTGCAGCCTAGAGAGGAATGTCCTGGGAGGAAGCCATTTTGAAACCAGAACTTTGGAGCAGACACCAGCCACGTGCATTCCCAGCTAACAGAGGTTTTCCAGGACACCACTGGCCATCCTCCAGTGAAGGTACTCCATTGCTGATGTGTTACCTTGGATACTTTATGGCCTTAAGACTGTAACTGTGTAACCAAATAAACCCCCTTTTTATAAAAGCCAATCCATCTCTGGTGTTTTGCATTCCAGCAGCATTAGCAAACTAGAACAGGCATACTTCATACAACACTCAAGAACACATGGAATTGCTGAGATCAGCAAAATCTGTAAGTTTTGCGGCCAGGGGACCCACACCCCTCCCTGCCAGTCTCAGTCCCATGGGAGGAGGGGCCGTCAGTGCTGGGAATGAGGAGGGAGAACTGCAGTGACGGCTCTTATCAGAAACTCATTCTGCTGATCCAAACTCCAATCATAGATAGACTGAGACCAGACACCAGAGAATCCGGGAGCAGCCAGCCCAGTGCAGAAGACATAGGGATAGCAAAAACAGCAAGAAAAAAACAAAAATAAAAGCGGAAGCTTCTTGAAGTTCTGGTGAACTTACAAAGGGGAAGGGCAGAGCTTAGGCCCTGAGGCTCATATGCAAATCCAGAAGAAAAACTATCTCTCTGCCTCCTGGACCTTTCCTTAATGGCTCTAATTGCTTTGTCTCATAGCATTTCAATAACCCATTAGATCTTCAAGGATGGGCCTTTTTTTTTTTTTTGATCTTTTTTTCTTTTTCTAAAACAATTACTCTAAGAAGCCCAATACAGAAAGCCTCAAAGACTTGCAATTGGGCAGGTCAAGACAAGAGCAGAACTAAGAGAGCTCTGAGACAAAAGGCAATAATCCAGTGGCTGAGAAAATTCACTAAACACCACAACTTCCCAAGAAAAGGGGGGCGTCCTCTCACAGCCATCATCCTGGTGGACAGGGAACACTTCTGTCCGTTGCCAGCCCCATAGCCCAGAGCTGCCCCAGACAACCCAGTGTGACAGAAGTGCTTCCAATAACATGCACACACCACAAAATCAGTTGTGGACATTAGCCTTCCCTGCACCCTCAGCTGGTTGTCCCAGAGATGGGAAGGCAGAGTAGTGTGAATTAACATGTCCCATTCAGCCATCCTTTCAGCAGACTGGGAGCCTCCCTACACAGCTGTGCAGCCCAGAACCACCCTGGAGGGACGGCACTCACCTGTGACATAGTGCAGTCATCCCTCAACAGAGGACCTGGGGCTGCATGACCTGGGAGAGGGACCCACTAGCAACTCTCAGGGGCCATACGCCAATATCAAGGACTTGTGGGTCAGTGGCAGAGACAAACTGTGGCAGGACTGAGCTGAAGGATTAGACTATTGCAACAGCTTTAAAACTCCAGGAACACCAGCGAGATTTGATTGTTAGAGCCACCCCCCTCCCTGACCGCCCAGACGCACGCCCCATATACAGGGTGGGCAACACCAACTACACATGCACGCTTGGTACACCAATTGGACCCCACAAGACTCACTTCCCCACTCACCACAAAGACAAAGTGGGGGAGAAATGGCTTGAGGGGAACAGGTGGACACCACCTACTGGTTAGTTAGAGAAAGTGTACTCCACAAAGCTGTAGATCTGACAAATTAGAGATAAGGATTTCAACTGGTGTACAAATCCTAAAAGAACTCTATTAAGTTAAGCAAATGCCAAGAGGCCAAAAACAACAGAAAATTTTTAAGCATATGAAAAAACCAGATGATACGGTAACCCAAGCCCAAGCACCCAAATCAAAAGATCAGAGGAGACAGTACCTGGAGCAATTAATCAAAGAACTAAAGATGAATGATGAGACCATGGCACAGGATATAAAGGACATGAAGAAGAGCATGGCACAGGATATAAAGGACATCAAGAAGATCCTAGAAGAGCATAAAGAAGACATTGTAAGAGTAAATTAAAAAATAGATGATCTTATGGAAATTAAAGAAACTGTTGACCAAATTAAAGAGATTCTGGATACTCATAGTACAAGACTAGAGGAAGTTGAACAATGAATCAGTGACCTGGAAGATGACAGAATGGAAAATGAAAGCACAAAAGAAAGAATGGGGAAAAAAATCAAAAAAATCAAAATGGACCTCAGGGTTATGATAGATAATATAAAACGCCCAAATATAAGACTCATTGGTGTTCCAGAAGGGGAAGAAAAGGGTAAAGGTCGAGGAAGAGTCTTCAAAGAAAGTGTTGGGGAAAACTTCCTAAATCTTCTAAACACCATAAACACACAAATCATAAATGCCCTGTGAACTCCAAATAGAATAAATCCAAATAAACCCACTCTGAGACATATTCTGATCACACTTTCAAATACAGAAGAGAAGGAGCAAGTTCTGAAAGCAGCAAGAGAAAAGCAATTCACCACATACAAAGGTAACAGCATAAGACTAAGTAGTGACTACTCTGCAGCCACCACGGAGGTGAGAAGGCAGTGGCATGACATATTTAAAATTCTGAGTGAGAACAATTTCCAACCAAGAATACTATATCCAGCAAAGCTCTCCTTCAAATTTGAGAGAGAGCTTAAATTTTTCACAGAAAAACAAATGCTGAGAGAATTTGCTAACAAGAGACCTGCCCTACTTCAGATACTAAAGGGAGCCCTACAGACAGAGAAACAAAGAAAGGAGAGAGAGACATGGAGAAAGTTTCAGTACTAAAGAGATTCACTATGGGTACATTAATAGAGACAGGGAAAAAATATATATGACAAACATAAACCAAAGGATAAGATGGCTGATTCAAGAAATGCCTTCACGGTTATAATGTTGAACATAAATGGATTAAACATCTCAATTAAAAGATATAGATTCACAGAATGGATCAAAAAAAATGAACCATCAATATGTTGCATACACAAGACTCATCTTAGACACAGGGACACAAAGAAATTGAAAGTGAAAGGATGGAAAAAAAATATTTCATGCCAGCTACAGCCAAAAGAAAGCAGGAGTAGCAATATTAATCTCAGATAAAATAGACTTTAAATGCAAGGATGTTATGAGAGACAAAGAAGGCCACTACAAACTAATAAAAGGGACAATTCAACAAGAAGAAATAACAATCGTAAATGTCTATGCACCCAATCAAGGTGCCACAAAATACATGAGAGAAACACTGGCAAAACTAAAGGAAGCAATTGATGTTTTCACAATAATTGTGGGAGATTTCAATACATCACTCTCTTCTATAGATAGATCAACCAGACAGAAGACCAATAAGGAAACTGAGAACCTAAACAATCTGATAAATGAATTAGATTTAACAGACATACATAGAACATTACATCCCAAATCACCAGGATACACATTCTTCTCTAGTGCTCATGGAACTTTCTCCGGAATAGATCATATCCTGGGACATAAAACAAGCCTCAATAAATTTAAAAAGATTGAAATTATTCAAAGCACATTCTCTGACCACAATGGAATACAATTAGAAGCCAATAACCATCAGAGACTTAGAAAATTCACAAATACCTGGAGGTTAAACAACACACTCCTAAACAATCAGTGGGTTAAATAAGAAATACCAAGAGAAACTGATAAATATATAGAGACGAATGAAAATGAGAACACAACATACCAAAACCTATGGGATGCAGCAAAAGCAGTGCTGAGGGGGAAATTTATAGCACTAAATGCATATATTAAAAAGGAAGAAAGAGCCAAAATCAAAGAACTAATGGATCAACTGAAGAAGCTAGAAAATGAACAGCAAACCAATCCTAAACCAAGTAGAAGAAAAGAAATAACAAGGATTAAAGCAGAAATAAATGACATAGAGAACAAAAAAACAATAGAGAGGATAAATAACACCAAAAGTTGGTTCTTTGAGAAGATCAACAAGATTGACAAGCCCCTAGCTAGACTGACAAAATCAAAAAGAGAGAAGACCCATATAAACAAAATAATAAATGAGAAAGGTGACATTACTGTGGATCCCAAAGAAATTTAAAAAATTATAAGAGGATACTCTGAACAACTTTATGCCAACAAACTGGATAATGTAGAGGAAATGGACAATTTCCTAGAAACATATTAACAACCTAGACTGACCAGAGAAGAAACAGAAGACCTCAACCAACCAATCACAAGCAAAGAGATCCAATCAGTCATCAGAAAGCTTCCCACAAATAAATGCTCAGGGCCAGATGGCTTCACAGGGGAATTCTACCAAACTTTCCAAAAAGAACTGACACCGATCTTACTTAAACTTTCAAAACATCAAAGAAAATGGAACACTGCCTAACTCATTTTATGAAGCTAACATCAAGCTAATACCAAAACCAGGCAAAGATGCGACAAAAAAGGAAAACTACCTGCCAATCTCCCTAATGAATATAGATGCAAAAATCCTTAACAAAATACTTTCAAATCGAATCCACAGACTCATTAAAAAAATCATACACCATGACCAAGTGGGGTTCATTCAAGGCATGCAAGGATGGTTCAACATAAGAAAATCAATCACTGTACTACAACACATTAACAAATCAAAAGGGAAAAATCAAATGATCATCTCAATAGATGCTGAAAAAGCATTCGACAAAATCCAACTTCCCTTTTGATAGAAACACTTCAAAAGGTAGGAATTGAAGGAAACTTCCTCAATATGATAAAGAGCATATATGAAAAGCCCACAGCCAGCATAGCATTCACTGGTGAGAGACTGAAAGCCTTCCCTCTAAGATCAGGAACAAGACAACGATGCCCGCTGTCACCACTGTTATTCAACATTGTGCTGGAAGTGCTAGCCAGGGCAACCTGGCAAGACAAAGAAATAAAAGGCATCCAAATTGGAAACGAAGAGGTAAAACTGTCATTGTTTGCAGATGATATGATCTTATATCTGGAAAACCCTGAGAAATCGACGATACAGTTACTAGAGCTAATAAAGAAATTTAGCAAAGTAGCAGGATACAAGATTAATGCACATAAAACAGTAATGTTTCTATATGCTAGAAATGAACAAACTGAAGAGACATTCAAGAAAAAGATACCATTTTCAATAGCAACTAAAAAAATCAAGTACCTAGGAATAAACTTAACCAAAGATGTAAAAGACCTATACAAGGAAAACTACATAACTCTACTAAAAGAAATAGAAGGGGACCTTAAAAGATGGAAAAATATTCCATGTTCATGGATAGGAAGGCTAAATTTCATTAAGATGTCAATTCTACCCAAACTCATCTACAGATTCAATGCAATCCCAATCAAAATTCCAACAACCTACTTTGCAGACTTGGAAAAGCTAGTAATCAAATTTATTTAGAAAGGGAAGATGCCTCAAATTGCTAAAGACACTCTAAAAAAAAGAAAAACAAAGTGGGAGGACTTACACTCCCTGACTTTGAAGCTTATTATAAAGCCACAGTTGTCAAAACAGCATGGTACTGGCACAAAGATAGACATATTGATCAATGGAATCGAATTGATAATTCAGAGATAGACCCCCAGATCTATGGCTGACTGATCTTAGATAAGGTCCCAAAGTCACTGAACTGGGTCATAATGGTCTTTTCAACAAATGGAGCTGGGAGAGTTGGATATCCATATCCAAAAGAATGAAAGAGGACCCCTACCTCACACCCTACACAAAAATTAACTCAAAATGGATCAAAGATCTCAATATAAGAGAAAGTACCATAAAACTCCTAGAAGATAATACCTTGTATTAGGCAGCCACTTCCTAGACTTTCCACCCAAAGCACAAACAACAAAAGAAAAATAGATAAATGGGAACTCCTCAAGCTTAGAAATTTCTGTACGTCAAAGGAATTTCTCAAAAAGGTAAAGAGGCAGCCAACTCAATGGGAAAAAATTTTTGGAAACCATGTATCTGACAAAAGACTGATATCTTGCATATATAAAGAAATCCTAGAACTCAATGACGATAGTACAGACAGCCCAATTATAAAATGGGCAAAAGATATGAAAAGACAGCTCTCTGAAGAGGAAATACAAATGGCCAAGAAACACATGAAAAAATGTTCAGCTTCACTAGCTATTAGAGAGTTGCAAATTAAGACCACAGTGAGATACCATCTCACACGAATTAGAATGGCTGCCATTAAACAAACAGGAAACTACAAATGCTGGAGGGGATGTGGAGAAATTGGAACTCTTATTCATTGTTGGTGGGACTGTATAATGGTTCAGCCACTCTGGAAGTCAGTCTGGCAGTTCTTTAGAAAACTAGATATAGAGTTACCATTCGATCCAGCAATTGCACTTCTCGGTATATACCCGGAAGGTCGGAAAGCAGTGTCATGAACAGATATCTGCACTCCAATGTCCAATGTTCATAGCAGCATTATTCACAACTGCCAAGAGATGGATACAACCCAAATGTCCTTCAACAGATGAGTGGATAAATAAAATGTGGTATACACACGTGATGGAACACTACACGGCAGTAAGAAGGAATGAAGTCGTGAAACATATGACAACATGGATGAACCTTGAAGACATAATGCTGAGTGAAATAAGCCAGGCACAAAAAGAGAAATATTATATGCTACCACTAATGTGAACTTTGAAAAATGTAAAACAAATGGTTTATAATGTAGAATGTAGGGGAACTAGTGATAGAGAACAATTAAGGAAGGGGGAACAATAATCCAATAAGAACAGATAAGCTATCGTGGGTAAATTTAATGTTCTGGGAATGCCCAGGAATGACTATGGTCTGTTAATTTCTGATGGGTATAGTATGAACAAGTTCACAGAAATGTTGCTATATTAGTTTACTTTCTTGGGGTGGAGTAGGAACATATTGGAAGTAGTTATCTTAAGTTAGCAGTCTTTTTCTTACTCCCTTGTTTTGGTGTCTTTGAAATGTTCTTTTATTGTATTTTTAAAATTTTTTAAATTTTTTTATGCAGTTGATTTAAAAAAAAAAGTTAAAAAAAAAAAACACAAGCAAAAAAATATGCAAAGCCCCCTTGAGGAGCTGGTGGAGAATGCAGGGGTATTGGCCTGCCCCACCTCGATGGTTGCTAAAGTGCTCACAGACATAGGGGACTGGTGGTTTGATGGGTTGAGCCCTCTACCACAGGACTTGCCCTTGCAAAGACTCTTGCTGCAAAGGAGAGGCTAGACCTCCCTATATTTGTGCCTAAGAGCCTCCTCCTGAATGCCTCTTTGTTGTTCAGATGTGGCCCTCTCTCTCTAGCTAGGCCAGGTGAAATCACTGCCCTCCCCCCTACGTGGGATCAGACACCCAGGGGAGTGAATTTCCCTGGCAATGTGGAATATGACTCCCACGGAGGAATGTAGACCCAGCATCGTGGGATGGAGAACATCTTCTTGACCAAAAGGGGGAAATGAAAGGAAATGAAATAAGCTTCAGTGGCAGAGAGATTCCAAAATGAGCCAAGAGTTCACTCTGGTGGGCACTCTTATACACAATTTAGACAACCCTTTTTAGGTCTAATGAATTGGGGTAGCTGGCAGTAGATAACTGAAACTATCAAACTACAACCCAGAATCGTCTTGAAGACGATTGTATACAAATGTAGCTTATGAGGGGTGACAATGGGATTGGGAAAGCCATAAGGACCACATTCCCCTTTGTCTAGTTTATGGATGGATGAGTAGAAAAATGGGGGAAGGAAACAAACAAACAAACAGACAAAGGCACACAGTGTTCTTTTTTACTTTAATTGCTCTTTTTCCCTTTAATTATTATTCTTGTTATTTTTGTGTGTGTGGTAATGAAGGTGTCAGGGATTGCTTTTGGTGATGAATGTACAACTATGTAATGGAACTGTGAACAATCGAATGTACGATTTGTTTTGTATGACTGCGTGGTATGTGAATATATCTCAATAAAATGAATACAAAAAAAAATGTATAATGGACTTCTGCTTTTGGGATGAGGAAATAAATGTACTTTTCCCTACTCTTCCCACTAAATACAACTAAAACTCTGGCCCTTATGTATAAAACAAACATAAAACTGAAACATAGAAAAATGCAGACTGGCCAGGAACTTCGCAACCCAAGGAACAACATGGTGACAGTTTCTTATCATTTTCTGTTTGTTTGTTTTGTTTTATTTTTGCCTCATATAGCTGAGACTTGGAGCTGAGGAAGCTAGCAACATGGAAATGCCCAAAGTTGCAGATCAAAAAAGCCCAAACAAAAGCCTGTTCTCTCTCCAGCTTAAGGCTCAGGAAAGGGTCAGCTTAGCATCCCCCCATTCCACCCCAATCTTAATTTAGTCCTTGTCCCCATTTTTCTACTCATCCATCCATGCACTGGGTAAAGGGAGTGTGATCCACAAGATTTCCACCATCACACTGTCATCCCTTATAAGCTACATAGTTATGCAGTCATCTTCAAGAGTCAAGGCAACTGGGTTGGAGTTTGATAGTTTCAGGTATTTACTTCTAGCTATTCAAATTCACTAAAACCTAAAAAGGGATATCTATATAGTGCCTAAGAACGCCCACCAAAATGACCTCTCGACTCCATTTGAAATCTGTCAGCCACTGAAACTTTATTTTGTTTCATTCCACTTCCCTCTTTAGGTCAAGAAGATGTTCTCAATCCTATGATGCCAGGTCCAGATTCATTCCTGGGAGTCATATCCTGCATTGCCAGGGAGATTTACACCCCTGGGAGTCAGGTCCCATGTAGAGGGGAGGGCAGTGAGTTCATCTGCCGAGTTGGCTTAGCTAGAGAGAGGGCCACATCTGAGCAACAAAGAGGCTCTCAGGGGAGACTCTTAGGTGCAATTACAAGCAAGTTTAGCCTCTCCTTTGCAACAATGAGCCTCATGAGGGCAAGTCCCAAGATGGACAACTTGGCATACCAAACCGACGGACTGGGTTTTAAAACTACAACTTGTGTGTGAGACCAAGGGAGGAGATGTTTATTTGGTGCAGGATCTATATTTTCTTTAGCACACTAGATAATTTAACTTGTACGATCAGTTTGTTTGGTCACCATAGGTGCATGGAATTGTGAACGGGAAGTGGGATTTGGTGAGTTTGTACAGGCTGGGGTGAAATCCCTATACATCCCAGAGTGATATGGGCAGAGAGTAAAAGTGTATTTGTGGGCCTTCCGAGGAACTGGGGAGAAATGCAGAAATGTTGGACTTCCCCACCTGGGTGATGCTGATTTTCCTGCCAACATTGAGGAGTGCCAATTTAGTGGGCTGAGCACTAACTCACGAGGGTTTTCCCTCGTGAGGCTTGTTGCTACAAGGGAGAGGCTAAGCCTGCTTATAATTGTGCCTAGGAGTCCCCCCCAGAGAGCCTCTTTGTTGCTCAGATGTGACCCCCTCTCTCTCTAAGCCCACTCAGCAGGTGAAGTCACTACCCTCTCCACTATGTGGGACATGACACTCAGGGGTGTAAATCCCTCTGTTAATGTGAGAAATGACTCTTGGGGATGAGCCTGGACCCAGCTTTGAGAGGATCTTCTTGACCAAAAGGGGGAAAAGAGATGAAACAAAGTAAGATTCCAGTGGCTGCGAGATTTCAAATGGAGTCAAGAGGTCACTCTGGAGGGTATTGTTATGCGCTATATAGATAACACTTTTTAGTTTTTAGTGTGCTGGAATGGCTAGAGGGAAATACCTGAAGCTGTCAAACTGCAACCCAGTGACCTTGATTCTTGAAGATGATTGTGTAACTATGTAGCTTACACAGTGTGACTATGTGATTGTGAAAACCTTGTGGCTTGCACTCCCTTTATCCAGTGTATGGACAGATGAGTGAAAAAGTGGGGAAAAATTAGATGAAGAATAGGGTGGGATGGAGGGGATAGAGGGGATGGAAAGATTTAGGTGTCCTTTTTCTTTTATTATTATTTTGGAGACAGGAAAAGTTTCAAAAATTGATTCTGGTGATGAACACACGAAGTGTAACAATGCTGTGAACAATTGATTGTACACTGTGAATGATATTTCAATAAAAATGTATTTTTTTTAAGAAGAAGTAAATAAACAATGGGGGAGAAGGGGAATGGGATGTTTTGGATGTCCTTTTTTATTTTAATTTTTGTCTTATTTTTGGAGTAATGAAAATGTTCAACGATTGTGGTGATGAATGCACAACTATATGACAATACTGTAAACAACTGATTGTACACTTTGAATGATTGTATGTTATGTGATTATATCTCAAAAAAATTGCATTAAAAATTTATATGGAAAGACAAGGGGTCCCATATAGCCAAAACCATCTTGAAAAAGAGCAAAGTTGATGTACTCACACTTCCTGATTTAAAAACTTACTACAAAGCAACAATAATCAAAAGAGCAGGGTGAAATGCTGAGAGTTGAATTTGAGGGCATAGGTTATCAGGGGATAGAATGTGGGCAGATATTGAGCAATCAATGATGCAGGAGTACAGAATGTTCAGCAAGGCTTATTGTAAAGGTTCCTAGATTGTACAGCAGTCACATCTATTCCTGAGTTCTAACTGTTATTTAAGAGATGCTTATTTGGTACAAAATTTATATTCTCTGTAACACACTATCTAAATTTATCCTGTAAGTTCAGTTTATTTAAACAGCATAATTACATGGAACCTAGAATAGGGAATGAGATATTATTCTGTACAGGTTGCTGCAATACCCTGACATATCCCAGAGTATTTGGGGCAGAAAATTTAAAAATATATGCAAAGTCCACTTGCAGGACTTGGGGAAAATGTGGAAATACTAAACCTTTCACCTGGGGAATTCCTGATATACTCACAGCATTAGGGACTCCCAATTTAATAAGTCAAGCCCTCGAACTTGGGGCTTGCCTTTATGAAATTTATTCCCGCAAAGGAGAAACTAAGCCTACCTTTAATTATGCCTAAGAGTCATCCCCAGAGAACCTCTTTTGTTGCTCAGATATGGCCTCTCTCTCTCAGCCATAAACTCACTACCCTCCTCCCTACGTGGGACATGACTTGCGGGATAAGCCTGGCCCTGGCATTGTGGGAATGGGAATACCTTCTTGACCAAAAGGGGGAAAATAAATGAAACAAAATAAAGTTTCAGTGGCTGAGAGATTTCAAATAGAGTTGAGAGGTCATTCTGAAAGTTATTCTTATGCATTATGTAGATATTCCTTTTTAGTTTCTAACATATTAGAATATCTAGAAGGAAACACCTGAATCTGTTGAACTGTAATCCAGTAGACTTGATTCTTGATGATGATTGTATAACTATATAGCTTTTATCATGTGACCATGTGATTGTGAAAACCTTTTGACTGACACTCCCTTTATCCATGAATAATAAAATAAAGACATAAATTATATATAAATAATAGGGGGGATAAGGGGATGGGATCTTTTTGGTGTTCTTTTTTATTTTGTTTTGTTTTTCTTTATTTTGCAGTAATGAATATGTTCTAAAATTGATTGTGGCAATGAATGCACAATTATATGATGATACTGTGAGCCATTGATTGTATACTTTGGATGGATTATATCATGTGTGAATATATCTCAATAAATCTCAATCAAATTGCATTAAAAAAAAGAGCATGGTGCTGGCACAGGGACAGAAATATAGACCAATAGATAGAATTGAGAGTTTATAAATTAACTCATATACCTATGGCCATTTGATTTTTGACAAGGGTGCCAAGTCCACTTGATGGGGAAAGAATAGTCTCTTCAGCAAATGGTGCTGGGGTAACTGGATATCCACATGCAAAAGAATGAAAGTGGATGTATATCTCACACCATATACAAAATTAACTAAGAATGGATTAACAACCTAAACATAAGAGCTAAACTATAATACTCTTACAAGAAAACGTAGAGAAATATCTTCAGAAACTTGTATTAGGCAATGGATTCTTAGACTTTACACCTGAAGCATGAGGACCAAAAGAAAAAAATAGATAAATAAGATTTCATCAAAATTTAAAACTTTTGTGCATCAAGATATATTATCAAGGAAGTGGAAAGACAATCTACAGAATGGCAGAAGATATTTGGGATCCATATATCTGATAAGGATTTACTCTCTGGAATGTATAAAGAACTCCTCCAACTCAATGACAAGACAAATAACCCAATTTAAAAATGGACAATGGACTTGAATAAACATTTCTCCAAAGAAGATATACAAATGGCCAATAATCACATGAAAAATGAAAGGATGCTTAACATTATTAGTCACTGGGAAATGCAAATCAAATCAATGAGATACTGCTTCACACCCACTAGAATGACTATTATTTCAAAATGGAATATAAAAAGTGTTGGTGAAGATGCGGAGAAATAGGAACACGTGAATGTTGTTTGTGGGAATGTAAAATGGTATACTTGCTATGGAAAAGTTTGGCAGTTTCTTAGAAAGTTAAGTATAGAATTTTGCCATATGACCCAGCAATAACACTTTTAGTTATATACCCAAAAGAATTGAAAGCAAGGTCTCAGACAGATTTTTGTACACTAATGTTCATAGCAGTATTGTTCACAATAGGTAAAGATGGAAGCAACCCAAATATACATCAACAGATGAATGGAGATATGAAATGTGGTATATACGTACAATGGAATATTACTCAGCCATAAAAAGGAATGACATTCTGATATATGATACAACGTGGATTGAAGACCTCATGTTGAGTGAAGTAAGTCAGACACAAAAGGACAGATATTGTATAATTTCATTTATTTGCAATAGTAGAATATGCAAATTCATAGAGAAAAAAGTAGATCACAGTTTACTAAGCACAGAGGAGAAGGGGGAATGGGGAGTTAGTTCATAACGTGTGCAGGATTTTTGTTTGGAGTGATGGAAAGTTCTCGTAATGAATGGTGATCATGGTAACTCAACACTGTGAAAGTAATTAATACCACTGAATTGTGTACTTGAAAGTGGGTAAAATGGGAAATTTTATGTTGTATGTATGTTACCATAATAAAAATTGGAAAATTAAAAAAATTAAGGAATATACAGAACAAGGAAAAGATGTTTCAATTTATTTTTATTGATAATACCATAGGTATACACATATATACCTATTTCTCACATTTTCATAGTAGTCAACAAGGGAGAATACATTTCAGGGAATACTTTATCCAAACTGGAAGGAAGTTGGGAAATACCAGGGAACAGCTAGCTGCTCACATCTGGTAAATCTCTCAAGGAAAGAATTTGCCTCTCTGATAGCACTGCTCTTCTCCAGAGGAATGTAGCAAGTTCCAGGAGAAATAGAGTTAACCAGAACCAGCAGAACCAAAGAAGACATGTCTCCAAATCATTCGTAAAAGGGTTACTTTGAGAGGCAGAAAGTTTGAGCAATTCTTCAGTATCATTTTCTGTTCATGTTGCCCTCCAGCAACCAGCTTTTGCAGTTCTCTATCTACAGCACATTAGTGAGCTTGGCATTATCGTAAGTCATATTCTTGAGATCTGTCTTCTCACTGGTTGGTGACTGACGACAGCTGAGGGGGGAATGTGTTAGGTGGAATATGTTTTTCTAACCCTTTCATATGCTTGGTGCAGTGGTATCAACTCACCGTTAAATATATGTTTTATGATTCCAGTTTTTAAACTCTAAAACAGGGGTAATGAAGCTATGCATATATTTAACAAATATGGTAGAGGATACAAAAAGTGTAAAACACATGTTCTTTAAAAGATTATTTTATTTTTCAGATGAATGAAAATGATGCAAATACAAAATGTTATTGCAAACACTAGAAGGCACTATTTCTCTACTAAGGCAGAAAGGAATAAAACAAATTGCTTGAATCTTAAACTTCTTTTCCTCAATTCCTGTTCAAGACAGAACAAAAAGTGCAGTATGACAAAGTTTAAAATATACATTTCTATAATGAACTAAGCAGAGCAAAAAAGAAGAAAAAAGTGAGCCAGCGACATATATTACATTTTGAAAAAATGTAAATGCAAAAAAAGAAGACAGAAGCAAAGCCACAAAAAAGCGATAAAGGAAAGAAGTAACAATGAGAACAAAATGAGGTTAAAGCAAGTTTCTTTTGTAAAATATAATAAAGTGGGAACTGTTTTCCATGTCATAGCTGTTTGGCATGTCATATTGAAAAATGCTAATTTATAATTAATCCGGATGAAGAATTTGTAATCACTATGAAAACACAAAGCTCCTTTGATAGTACTGTCTGGTAAGAAGGAAAGAAGTAGATAAATGCTCTACTTTTCCTTCCCCAATTGATTGTGTCTCAAAACTTAGGTGAGACTTAATAAAGGGGTTGAAAAGATTCTTAATAATGAGAAAAAGACTGGCCCAGGCTATTTGGTTAAAGTCTTTCTATTTTTTAACCTTAACTCAGTAGCTTGAAGTTAACTTTGTGTTTCTCTCTGTCTGAAAGAGTGACTCTGCACCTTTCAATTTAAAGGAAACCAGGGGGAGGCAGCCCGGAGCTGGCTACTTAATATTTGATCGACATTTAAGGAGGCATCTTGAGGTTGACTATTTTAGTCCAGCTTCGTTGTCAATTTAGGAAAGGAAGCAGGAATTAAACATCACATATGCTCCCCAATATAGCTGTACCTCAGAATACTGAAAACTCTAGGAGCCCAGGCATCACGGTTCAAAATCCTGGAGGAAATTTTACAAATTGTGCTTTGAGAGGAGGAAGTCAAAATGGCTTATCTAGCAAGCTGAGCATGAGATTGCAGGTCAAAACACCTGCCCAAAACAATTTCTTGATAACCAGTCTTGTATTCTTCAAACTATGAACTCTCAAAGAACTATGTTTTCATCTCACTCTTCTTTGTATCCTCAATGCCTGGCACATAGCAGATAGGCAATAACTGGTAGTTGAATGAATGAACATATGAACATGAAAACATTCTCCTGGAATTACGCATTCAGGCTATCAACTTTTCCCCCCTCCTTGCTTTCATTGAACCATACTCTTATAATGGAAATTATTGGCAATCACTTCCTCACCTCTGAGCAGGAAGGGTGTCTAGGACAGTGCAACTGAGGCTGTGCCCATCCCTGAGTTAGAGAGAAGGGAAACTCAAGCCCCTTGGAAGAGTAGGAACAAAACCATTGGGAACTTATTGGTGACAGAGGATACATTCTTTCTTCAGTATGAGTTTAAATGTTGATGTCTTCAAGAAAATTGATTTAAGTCCTTGGGAGATACACTTACCTTAAATAAGACTAAGGAACTGGCACTGTCACTGCCCACCTGGCTGAAGTTCAGAAAGTTACTTGAGACCCGAGCCTTTGAGAGTGGTAAGAAATTCGAGAGCGACCCTCCAACAAGAGGGGATTAATATTGATAAGCAACATAGTTGGCTTTTTTATAGTAATTTGTGCTGGCTTCCTTCTCCTCTTGTAGTCACTGCTTGAGACCACAGGACATACACTGGAACAGACAGAGGGAGATCGGCCCAGGGAAAGAATCTCTTCATAAAAAGGAGGAGCTTTTCTTCCATGGATGGTGCGATGTAGCACTGAGTGTCTTGAAGAGGTGTGTGGGACAGGGTCAGGTGCAGCCACCTGGAGTTTCTGGTTAGGAATGGACAACAGGGTACAGAGATGATTCCCTTCTACTTATCCTACTTATGTCTTTGGAAATTTTAAGTTAGCTGGTATGTTAACCCTTGCCTCCTGTACATTATAATTCCCTTTTGTAAATATTTTCTATTCCAACAGAATCTGTTGTGTTAATCTTGTGGGAACTGAACAGACAGGATAGTAAGCAGGAAAGGGCTCATCGGTCATGTATCTTCTAGGTACTTGCAGTAGAGAAAGGGTATAAGCCCATCAGGTGGACAATGGCTATTGGATGGAGGCCTTAGTTCCTTGCCACATGGACCATTTCTCACAACATGGCAGCTGGCTTTCCTAGAATTAGTGATCCAAGACAGAGAAACACAGAACCTACGGTATCTTTTATGAACTAGTCTTGTGACATACCATTACTTCTGCCATGTTCTATTGGTCACGCAAACAGACCCTGCTATTGTAAATATCACTTCCCAGAAATGTTTTTCTATTGAACACATTTTAGGAAATACTGTTATAGGTCATGGAAATTCTCTGGACTTTTCTGGAAGGTTATGGCATAAATCCATTTGTGTTTTGGAAGATAGTTGGAAAAAACATATTGAATGAATTGAAAGAAGAGGAAGCAATTACAGTTGGAGCAATTCCACTTAGGAACTTTCACAATGTTGTAGGTGAGAGGTAATGGCAACTGGGCATGGCAATGGGGACAAAAGGAAGGAACTAAAGTGAGATACGTTGTACAAGGCAGGAACAACAGAAAATGTGATTGTGAAAGAGAGAGGCATCCAAAGTGACTTGGATTTCTAGCTTAAGTGATAGGGTCCATGAAGCATTGGAAAGAAAATGAGCAGGTATGAGGAAAAATTTGATGAAATCAGTTTTAAATATCTTGAATTTTGGATGCCAACAAGGACTCTAGATGAGAGTATCAATTGGTAGGCTTTCACCTACAAGTAACAAAAACTACTCAAATTGGCTGAAATAATAAGGATAATATTTGGTTCACAAACTGGAAATCCAGAGGTAGGGTGGGCTTCAGTTCACCGAATCTGGTATCCATTTCTCAGTGATTCTCTTAGCTCTGGTTTCTTCCCCATGCCAACTTCATCCTTAGGCTGGTCTTAAGCATGCTGCAGCTATTCTAGCCTCATACTTCATTTGATTATATTGGGTAGGTGGGTGGGTAGAGGTTGGGGGAAAAGGCCATCTCTAACTGTGGCTCTCTCCCCTTCTCTTGTCAGTGGCTTGGATTGGGTCTCAAACTTAACTTTCCAAAGATAGTTGGAAAAAACATATTGAATGAATTGAAAGAAGAGGAAGCAATTACAGTTGGAGCAATTCCACTTAGGAACTTTTGGAATGTTGTAGGTGAGAGGTAATGGCAACTGGGCATGGCAATGGGGACAAAAAGAAGGAACTAAAGTGAGATATGTTGAACAAGGCAGGAACAACAGAAAATGTGATTGTGAAAGAGAGAGGCATCCAAAGTGACTTGGATTTCTAAATCAATTCCTGAGGCCAAAGAAATGCTTTGTGCTCATTTAAACCAAACACCAGCAAGGTGGATGAACGGGACTCAGGAATGAAGCCTACCACTGGAACTTGGGTGTAATGGCTGTAAAGGAGGTAACCACACAGTCCACTAGAATGAGTTGGAAAAGTGCTTAGAGAGAGCACAAAAAGATGCAGATTTGGGAATCATTTGCACCGAGTTAATCTGAAAACTTGGAAGAGTTTGAGATCATTTAGGGTTACAGTGTACGGTGAGAAGAACAAGAGAACATCGAGGAACTACATTAAAGGGTCAATCCAAAGTGATGAGAGCCAGCAAAAGATACAGAGGGGCAACCAGAGTCAGAGAGCTGTAGAATAAGGTAGTAACAACTTCCCTGAAGTTATGGGATGAGTGCGTTTCAGAGGAGTTTCTCATTTGTTTTTATCTTACCTCCCTAACTCAGTGTAGTTCTTCAAATGCAAATGCCCTGTCTTTTATTTCCTTTTCTCTCTCACAAATGTCTATCAAAATCTCTTGTATATGGCAAATGCTTGTTAAATATCTGTCAATTGATTTTTCTTATTACGGTGGAAAATTTGACCTAAGAAAGCACATTATATCAATATACAGGAGAAAGTATAACCAAAAAGAAGAACACTTGAAGAGCTCTGGATCTTAATTAAATTCACAAACTGATGGCATATTTAATAATTTTTTAAAACTAAAAGCTATTTGTGTGCTAGTAAAACCACTGGAAGTGTTGTGAATATACTGATGACTTTGGAAATGTTGTTTGAAGCCTATTTGCCAATAGTACAATAAAAATGGTTAAAATGTAAACTTTCTATTAGAAGTGTTAGACAATGACTGTGTTGCATTTGTCAAAAGGTTTACATTACCTAAAGTCAATTTTGTGGGTCTGTTTTTATTTTTCTCCTCTCAGAAAGAGTTTTAAGTGTGTACATTTAGGATATAAGGAAGATGAAGAAAAAGAATCACCTCTTTAACAGTTTAGCCTCTATTTTAAACACTTTTAATTTGCATTATTTTCATTATGTCGTGAAACATCTTCTCAAAATTTATGTAGGCAGGAATTGTTTTGCTTTATTGAAAGATAGGATGGGCATCTATTAAAATCCCTAGCACACTAGGAAGTATAAAGACTTCTTGATCGGTTGATTCTTTGATTAGGATTGTAGCATCACGTTGGTGATTAAGTAAAAAAATAAACATTTGATGATGATGAAGAAAATACTTTATAGAAGTGTTAAATAAATTGGTGCTGTGATTCATATGCATTATGCGTAACTTAAAGGAAAAAAGACATAAGTCTTTATTTGTTATGAATTTTTCATTTCAAGTAACCACGTTTGATGATTAAAGTCTGATGAGCTGCTTTTTCACTTTCAGAAATTGGCCAATGGAGACTAGTTCTAGAGGACAGTCGTTAAAAGCTCTGGCTTTGAAGGGAGAATGCTGGGGTGATCTTAATGGGTCACTTATCCTCTATTTCCTCAGTTCCTCATCTGTAAGAAGGAATAATGCTGCATGTGATAACTACATGCTATATCTGAAATACAACACAAGGCCTGGCACATGAAAAATTGCTCAACCAATGCAGGCTATTGACTATGAAGTTTCACTTTAGCCTGTCCCCAGTGATCGATCTACTGTGTTTGCAAGTAATTGGTGGGTAGAGCCATTCATAATTTCATGGCAATTGCTGCTTATGTGATTTCCAGTATTTGGGTGGAGAACTATTTGTCAAAGCCAACAACTGTATGTTCTGTTACTGTGTCATGTTTATTTAATCATTAGATAACCACAGTGTCTGTCTTTGGCCTTGCATTACTCAGTACTATGATGTAATTGCTTAAAATGATATCTGTCCTAAATTATATTTGTAAGTAGGGTCTGACTTTTAGTAGGAAAAGCAGGCCTCCACCCAAAGGCATCATTCCATCCAGAAACCTCCTCTAGGTTTATGACTTTGTCCAGGATTTTGCCCACAGTTCAAATACAAATACCTTAGTTTCTATAATTTAGGGTTTAAACTTTTTTGCTTTTCACTGTATTAATATAATATAGTATATTAATTTTATATTAGCTTCTTAATTAACATATCAACTAATTGATTGATGTATTTAAATATTAATAGTCTTATCTGTTAAATCCAGCTGATCTTCTTATGCTCTCTCAAAACTTTTGCCCTGGCCTTAGTTAACTTATACTTGAAAACTGAAAATTCTTCCATGGGTGTGCTGGTTAGAAGCTGTTATGTACCCAGAAAAGGCTGTGTTCTTTTAATCCAGCCCTGAGGTATAGACCTATTGTAGGTGGGACCTTTTGATTAGGTTGTTTCAATTGGGATGTGGCCCACCCAATACAAAATGGGTCTTAATCCTTTACTGGAGTCCTTTATGAGGATAAAAGATAGAATAAAGCTGAGAGAATTGAGAGAGAAACAGCCACAGAAGATCAGAGAGGAGGCCACTGAAACCAGAAGCTGAGAGCAACGAAACCCGGGAGCCATGGACCAGCAGTCGTAGCCAAGTGCCTTGCTATCTGACAAGAGGACGAGGGGATCCAGCAGCCTTTCTTCAGAAAACGTATTGATCCCATTGATGACTTACTTAATTTGGACATTTTCATGGCCTTAGAATGGTAAATTTGCAAGTTAATAAATCCCCATTTTAACAGCAATCCCATTTCTGGTATATTGAATTCTGGCAGCTTTAGCAAACTGAAACAGTGAGTGATTTCTGTTTCCAACTTCTTCCCATTTCAATTCATGTTGGATGCTACCAAATATTTCAAAAAGTACACCAATTTATTAATTTATATGTATACAAATTAATACATAAATTAATACATACATACAAAAATGTATTAATTTATTAATTTGCACTGCTCCTTAAATCTCCCCACAGTCTCACATTAGACATGAACTAAGGGTGAGGGGAAATGCTAGGATCATATGTTTAAGTAACAAGATCTGACCATACTCTTGGCCAGCTACACCCTGGAATCATAGCACTTAAAAGTTTAGACAAGTATTTTGATTTAAATAAACTGTTTTGTATTGAGGATAGTTCCAACTGGAATCAGAGTAGCCATTTTTGACTCTCTATTAAAGTAACTGTTCTAGATTCAAAATATTCTGCTTATTATTTTTGTTCATTATTCTCCTAAACTAGGTAATATTAAATCCTTTTGTCACCCTTTATTTCCTTCCCTATGTATTAAATAGAGGCTCTGATGATAATCTAACCTACATGCCCTGATTACTTGGAATATTTTAAATGTGTAAGATCTGTGCATGCAGTAACTGTACCAGTTAACGTGGTTTGAGTGATAAAGAAGACTCACAGGACTCAAAATGACAATGTTTACAAATCTGCTGCTTATTATAGGAAAAGGATACAATGTTGCAACAGAGCCAAAGGCTGCCTGGCAGCAAGGGGTTCAGAGACGCCAGGGGCAGGCGGCTCCTTTGTCCATTTTTGTAAGGGCTGAGGTCATACGCAGTTTCTTTCTCATTGATTGAACACTTTGAAACCAGGGAGCCCAAAATGGAGCTTTGGCTGGGGGTTTTAATATTTTGCTAGTCACGTAGGCATAGTCCTACTAGGTGACCAGCTTCACCAGCAGAGCTGAGACCAGGTCAAAACATCAATTTCACTAATATTAATAATCAATGCTGACAAGATGATACAAATGGCAACCACCCAAAGCTCCACAGACACAGTGTTGTAAAACTATACTATTAATCAGTATGTTTTATGCCTTCACCAGGGATCACAGTGATTCAGGAACTTTAGCAAAATAGCTCAGGCTAATTCCAGACCTGCTGGAATTAAGTCTCACAGCACAGGCCACCACTCTGATCAGTGATCACAACCTTTTTAGGACACAATGATTATCCTTATTTTGACAGAGATTACTTGCCTTAAAATGATAATGCACATACAATCTCTAAACATTTGCAATAACCAGTGAGGGGTTATATGGATTTTAATAGACAATTGTACCATTCAATAATACCATCTCAAATTTTCTCATATTTTTCTATAGACTTTATAATTCTTTTGCCCCCTGATATACAGCTATCTGAACTTTAAGGTATATATTTGCTGAATGTTTAAGAACTGTAATTAATCATTAATCAAACCTAAATCTTGAAGCCAATTCTCCTCCATAGGGGTATCTGTGAAACAAGAACCAAAAGACACAGCATATTAGTGTTTTTCTATATAGTCATAGTTAGAACTCCCTTTTCCATCCATTTTGAGGGCATGGTCCACTCCCGAAAGCATTTTCTCCCAGCTCAAAGTCCTGGCTTTTCAAAAGAGGAGATTTTGTCAGGGTTCTTCTCCCCAGTGGGCATCTGAGCTCAAGCTGAAACAGAATATGATTCTCTTGTTCTAAGCTTTTCTAAACCTCACTAAAATTATGTTAGATTTTTCCCTTTTATAACACCTATTTATTGGCTCTTTTCCCTTCAGCATCAGTTGCACCTTTCTCTCATTTATCATTAAATTTAATCCAAATCTTTCCCCCCAAAGTAAGTCATTCTAGTTCAACCACTGGGCTGGTCCATGTGGCTGGTAGCAAAATGAGACATGCCTGGACTTCACCTTCAGTCCATTCCCAATTACAGGTGGTTGGACTGGGTAAGTAGAGAAAAAATGGGGCTCTCCTGTCCACCAGGCAACAAAACATTTACATAACTAGCCCCAACTTGACGAGGTGGGTGAAAGGATAATCTATCCCATCAATCTCTTTGGAATTCTTGCAGTCAGTTTCAAATTAATAGATATAACATCTGGTTTCAGAATATTACTAGCCTCTGGGATCCTTAATTATAGACCCAGTTGTTCTAGGGACTACTGAGTCAGGGAAGCCTTGTAATTAAGTTTCTGTATCAACCCCCACTCTCTCTTCCCTACTTACACTACAGAAGCATAACAATTTATGTGATGGAGACCCTCACCTGTAGTCCCTTCTCATGTTTGGTTGCAAAACACAAGCTGGAGGTTGATAGACCAGTCCTTCCATCCTTTGTCACTCCTTCATCTTTTAAAACAGCTATTGTGTTTGTTTATTCCAAATGTCTATTAATCTACTACTTTGAGAGTGATAGGAATGTGCTAAATCCATAGAGTATGATGTTTCTTTGTCCATTGTTGCAGCATATAGGCAGAAAAGTAAATGCTTTGATATGAAGAAATGTAACTAGGAGGGCCAAAGTGGTACAATATCTTTGTTCAAGTTTTTTTGTTTTGTTTTGTTTTGTTTTTAAATAGGATTAGCAGCATTGGCTTCAGTCAGTGGGTATGCAAAGCCAAACCCAGAAAATGTATCAAGTTCTGTCACTATCTTCTTTGAGTTCCCCTGTGACTCACTGTACTATCTCCCCTGAGAATCTTCCCAGGGCTAACTGCAAACACTGCCTTTGCTGTTGGCAACCAGTGTTTTATTACTATTAACAGTTTGAGCTTCAGTTAGGGCCACCAGTATATGTTATTGTTTGGCCCATCACTGCATGGTTGAGAATCCCTATGTCCACTCCTTTCATGGACTCATGGATCTCACTCCAAGATATCAAACTGAGGTATCAACTTGATTCCAGTCACCTCCAGATGCTGACATAGGCTCTCTTTGGTGAGCATCAACTTTGCCCCACCTTCGTGTGTCCTTGGAATTCCCAAAAAGATTTCCAAAGGGCAGTACCCCATATAGGGGTCCCTTTTAACCCAATTATCTATGACCCACTCACCAGACCAAATTGCAAATTCATTGGTAGCAGTCCAAAGTCCAAAAGAATAGGGCTCTTATTTATATCCAATTCTTCTATCATTGCGAGGAACACAACCTATAGTTCAGGTCACTGGGTCAACTTGTTCTTACCTTCTCCTATAAGAATTTTACCATTTGCTGGACAAAAACAGCTGCTTTTCATATTGAACCATGACCCTCAGTTCTGGAACTGCTACCTGTGAACCAGGCTGATTGTTTGAGATCCTTGAACAACTGGTTAAATGAGGTACCAAATTCAGTAAAAGCAGCAGGCAAAGCCTGGCTTAGGTAACTCAGAAGGTTCCCATTTAACATTTCCAGTTAATACTGGTCAAAGTGTAGATGTACATATTCCTGTTTTCAGATTTCCCAGGTAGGGAGAGAAATTTCCATTCAGATATTATTCAATACCAATTATACCTCAGGTAAGGAAGACTCCAACACAGAATACATTTTTAAATCATACATTCCAAATTTTAACCATATTTTAATTTTTATTCCTTTTACAGTATCATTCTATATTCCTTAAATTAATCCTGTCACTCTAGAGGCTCATTAGAAAGCTTAGCCAGTATTGTACATTGTGTTCCTGTATTCAATAGCTTGAGAAGTTTCTTCTTTACCCCCAGGCCATTTCACCCAGTCATGGTGCTCATCTGATCTTTCAAAGCTAAGCATGGGGAAAGAGGCAAGTAATATTCTTGAGCTGAATGCTGCAAGAAACAAGAGTTCACAAAGAGACAATTGGATGAAATATCCTCTAGACAAACATTTTTGAATGAGGGAATGAAGTTGACATAGGTCAGTTGCCTCTCCATTAACAGTGGCCTTGGATGTCTTCTTGAAAGGAAGTGTTTTAAACTGGCAAACTATGTACAGTTATCCCTTCCACATTGCAACTTTCCCCATTGCAACTTTCATATATTGCTGGTCTGCATGTCAGGTAAAAAGAAAAGGAAATTCACAAAGCTGTTGCTGCAGCTACGACTGCAATGTGTTTGCATAAACCATGAATTCTGCTTCTCTCTCCTGTAGAAAGTGCAGCATTCTTTTATTGGGTACAGGATTGTTATTTAAAAAGGTAGCCTGGGAGACTCTGGCAACATATGAGAAAAGGCTAAGTTTTTATATGATTTCCTAAAGGAAAATGAAGACAAAGGGTCTACAGCTATGGATTTTCAGGCCAGCTGGTTTGAAAATTAAAAAAAAAAAAAAAGGTTAACTTGAGCAATATAAAAGTGAGGAGAGAGGCAGTGACTGCCAATTGAGAGGCAGCTAGGGAGTTTCCTTAAACCCTGAAGATACTGATTGAAGACTTCTTCTCTGGTATGAAGGGAGGGCCAAAAAACTTTATGTGGATTTTCAAGATCACGGGGGTGCTGTGCCCCTAACCCCCACGATGTGGAAGAGATAACCAAATGGCGTAACAGTCAAGATTTGATCAGAGAAACAGAACTGCTGGGAATGGTATAGGATGTATTACAGGGATTCAACTTTACACACTTGTGGTAGTTGGTTAGATAGTTTATGTGTGACTTTTGCTTCTGTGCTTGGTGCTGGGCCTGATGTCAGCGTGGCAGACAGTCAGGAAGGAAAGACGGACATGAAGTGGGGGAGACCAAGGACAAGCTGGATTCTAAGTCTCTAACTTCAGTGATGTAAGTGACGTGCAGGAAGCTAGCATCCTTCATTACAGAACTAAACATATATCTGGACTAGGAGTCAGAGTTGGAGAAGCTGAAGGAGGAGATCCAGAAGGAGCCAGAGTTGTTATGGACCTGCTTGCTGCCTCATATTTACACAGTGAGCCAGCAAATCACTGATGATGTGTGTGAGCTGCAAGACGCTTGGTGCATAAAAAGATGGAAATTGGTGAGTTTTACGGTATGTGAATTATGTCTCAATAAAGCTGTTAAAGAAAATAACGAGGTTTCTGCTTCATTGCCGCCTTCCAAATCTCACACAAAATGTCTCCTGTAGCTCAGGCTAACTGCAGTTATGTAGGGAAGAGAATTTCTGGGAATCATAGTTCCTGCTTGTTAGGGATTGAATTGTGTCACCCCCAAAAGATATGATCAAGTGCTAACCCCTAGTACCTTGAAGGGGTCCTTTTTGGAAATAAGATCTTTGAAGATGTTATTAGTTAAGGATGAGGCCAAAATGAATTAGAGTAGGCGCTAATCCAATATGATTAGTGTCCTTATAAGAAGAGGACATTGGAGAGAGAGAGAGAGAGGACAGTGTAGTGATGTGGCAGAGATTGCATTATGCCATAAGCCAAAGGACCCCATGGATTGCCCAAGAGCCACCACCAGAACCCTGCAGATTTCGGAAGTATGGCCCTGCTGAAACCTTGATTTTAGACTTTTAGCTTCCAGAACTGAGACAATAAATTTCACTTGGTTTAAGTCACACCCAGTTTGTGGTACTCTGTTATGGCAGCCCCAGCAAACTAAGACACTGCTTAACTAAGTTAACACAGTACAAATCTGCCACAAGTATTTTTTGTCAATTTATGCAAATTTTGTTTTAAAATGTAAACTTTAAAGCTAGGTGGAGAATCCATGATTTAGCTCTAATGAAGGCATCATTAATATAAATCAAAGGTTCTACCAATATTCCTGTGCTTAAAAAAATTGTATGTTCATAGAAGAACCTGTAGGACTAAATAATACCATAGTTTACGAGTGTAAACAGTATAATTTGTAAATGATTACACTTTTTTGCCATCATGAATAATACAAACTGTCTATTACTCTAACAGGAATTATGATTTTTTTTAAAAGCAAAGATAGGTTACTTCCTGGAAATGTTTCAGAAGTCAAAGCAAACAAAAACTATGACTATTCAAATTCAGGCTATAAGATGGCAAATAATCTGGTAGATATTAGTGGTAAGAATGGTGATTACGAGTTTAAAACTTAAGTTTTTCATAGACATATATTTCTAAATTAGAGGTTAAATTTTATTAAAAATATGGGAAAAGAATAGTATTTTCAAAAAATGACACTGGAATAACTGGATGTTCACATGCAAAATAATGAGCTTGGATTCCTGCCTCATACCATATATAAAAATTAACTCAAAATGGATCATAGACCTAAATATAAAAACTAAAACCATAAAATACTTACAAGATAACATAGTGGTAAAGCTCCATGACCTTGGATTAGGCAATAGTTTCTTAGACACAACATCAAAATCACAAGTGATAAAAGAAAAAAAATATATAAATTGGATTTCAACAAAATTAAAAACTTTTGTGCTTCAAAGAATACCACCAAGAAAGTAAAAAAAAAAAAAACAAAAAACAAAAAACATGAAAACAAAAAACAAAAAAAAACACTGAATGGGAGAAAATATTTGCAAATCATATATCTGATATGGGACTTGTATCCAGAATGTGTAAAGAACTCTTACAACTCAATAATAAAAAGACAAGCTAATTTAAAAATGGCCAAAAGATATGAAAAGACATTTCTCCAAAGATGTACAAATGGTCAATAAGCACACGAAAAGATGTTCAACATCAACATCATTAGTCATTAGGGAAACGCAAATCAAAACCATATTGAGATAGCACTTCATACCCACTAAGATGACTAAAAAATTTTTTCAAGAAAGCAAACAATAACAAATGTTGATGAGAATGTGGAGCAATTAGAACCCTCATACATTGGTGGTTGGATTGTAAAATGATGCAGCCACTTTGGAAAACAGTTTGGCATTTACTCAAAACCTTAAAGTTACCATATGACCCAGCAATTTCACTTCTATGCATATATCCAAGACAACTGAAAATGGATATTCCCATAAAAACTTGAATACAAATGTTCATAGCAGCATTAATCATAATTTCTAAAAGGTAGAAATAATTCAAAAACTCAAATGCCCACCAAGTGATGAATGGATAAATAAAATATCCATTTTACAGTGGATACTATTTAGCCATATAAAGGAAATGGAATATTATTTAGCCGTAAAAAGGAAAGAAGCACTGATGCATTCTACAACATGGATGAACCTTATAAACATTATGCTAAGTGGAAGAAGCCATTTGCAGAAGGCCACCTATTGTATGACTCCATTTATGTGAAATATTCACAATAGGCAAATATAGAGAAACAAATTATTTTAGTGGTTATCAGGGGCTGGGGGAAGAGAGAAGAATGGGGAGTGACTCTTAAGTGTTATATCATTTCTTTTTGGGTGATGAAAATGCTCTGAAAATAGTGGTTATAGTTACACGAATCTGTAAAGATACTGAAACCCACTGGTTGAATTTTGTGGTATGTGAATTATATTTCAATTAAGCAGTTTGAAAAGAAATATTTTAAAAGGAGTTCTGAGGTTTCAGCAAATACTTACTTGAAAGGTTACATTTCATGTTTAGATCTCTTGAGGCTGCTTCACTAAAATCCTTACATTTACACTACCAAAGAAGATATATAGATGGCAAGTAAACACATGAATAATTCGCTATTAGGGAAATGCAAATTAATAGCACAAGATACCTATTAAAATGCCTAAAATTTAAAAGATTCACCATACCAACTGTTTGCAAGCATGTGGAGGAATTATCTCTCATACACCGTTAGTGGGAAAGTAAAACGGCACAATCACTTAAGAAAACAGTTTGTCGATTTCTAAAAAATTGAAACATACAACTTCCGCATGACCCAGGCTTTTCACTCTTAGGCATTTACCCGAGAGACATGAAAGCATATATCCAAAGCATATACAAAGACTTATACACAAATGTTCTTAGCAGCTTTATTTGTACTAGCCAAACTGGAAACTACCAAAATATCCATCAATAATCAATAAACAAATTGTGTCATATCCACACAATGGAATACTACGCAACAATAAAAAGGAATCAAACTATTGATACATGAAACAACTTGAATGAATTTCAAAATAATTATGCTTAGTGAAAGAAGCCAGACTAAAAAGAGTATATATTGTATGAATCCATTTATATTAAAGTCTAGAAAGTATAAAACAATCCATAGTTACAGAAAGCAGATCAGTGGTTGCCTGGGAGGTATGGCTGGGAAGAAAGAGGAAAAAGGAAATACTTGGATATGTGCTGGATATGCTTGCTATTTTGGTTGTGATAATGGTTTCATGCATAAATACATATGTTGAAACACCAAGTTGTGTTCTTTAAGCATGTGTAGCTTATTATAAATCAGTTTTACCTCACTAAAACTATTTCTTTTAATCTTTGGTCTTTTGCAAGAGTTATGGAAACTTCTTGGTGAAAAATTAGTAGTTTTAGTGAGCCCCACTTCATACAACAGGTTTATTTTCTGAAAACTGGTAGTATGATAAATGTGTAATCAAAATAACATCTTTAAAGCATCAAAGAAGCTCTTTATGCAGAGAAATATTTTTCTTTTAGATAATACTTTCCCTACACCTAATCAATCACTGATCTGTTCTCTGTTCCTATATTTTGCCTTTTCCAGAATATTATATAAATGGAATCATAAATAATGTAACCTTTTGAGATTGGGTTCTTTCACTTAGAATAATACATTTGAGATCCATCCATGTTGGTTTGTGTATCAGTAGTTCAATCCTCTTTGTTGCTGAGTAGAATTCCACTGCATGGATGAACCACAGTTCGTTTATTCAATCACCAATTAAAGGACATTTGCATTGTATGCAGTTTGGGGTGATTGTGCATACCAATGCTTATGCAGAGAATTCTTTTGCAAATTCAACTCTTTATAAGGTATAAAAATCATGCTTTCCTTTGTAAAAGTTTAGTCTTTAGCATATCAATCTTTATTCAAGTGGGCACCTTTGTGTGAATGGCATAATGAATGCCTAATAAATATCTACTTCATATGTCAAGGACATAATTGCCAGTGTTCTGAAGGTGAATGTTTAACAATTGCTTGGGTGGGGGGAGGGTGGTTGTGGTGGTGGTGCTGATTACAGCATTTGTCAATTTCTGGGGTGTATATGCTCCCACAAAGGCCAATTTCAGACTACCAATGTCACATTGCTGAACTTGGGAAGAGATGCGTGTGATTGGCTCTCATAAGCTAGTATGATCCGGTCCTAGCACAGCACTGATTATTTCTAACGTAATTTTAATAGGTACATGGGAAGAACAATGGATTAGAATCAGAAATAATGTGTTGCAACATGTACCTTCTGAAAGACTGTTGGGAACTTCTTGAACATGTGATTTTAGTTACTATTCTTAGTCACAGTGAGATACAATTGAACATTGCTTATTAGGATAATTGATACCTAACAAAACGTAAGGTTCTCTGCCCAATGTGTATAACAGCCAGTCTATGACACCTAGCATTCAAAGACAGAAAGAGTTTATTGCTAAGGGTAAAGCAGGAGATCAAATGGCCTCCTGGCTAAAAATATGTCTCCCCAGTCTAAGGAGTTTTGAGTTCTTTATGGATTCAAACAAGGGAAAGTGAAATGATTACCATTGCAACAGCAAGTATAAACAAGGGCTGAGACTAGGCTACAATAACCATCACAATAGTAAGTATTAACAAGGCTGAGACTATTTCAGAAAGTTCCAGTAACTTCAGGTTTTAACTTTCGGCTATTCTACAATAGTCTAGAAGGAAAAAAAATCCATATAATGATTCAGTAATCATAATTATTTGTTAATTCTTAACTCTCAGGTAATCAAAAATTAACTCTTCACAGAGGAGAGAAAAGCAAGATTTAAAATAAATTTTAAAATGCCATGCATTGCTATGAACAACATCTAACGATAAACATACTTTTTAGGAAATGCAGGTTATGCATCTATTTTTATTATGGAAGAATCATATGTATGAACATATTTAAAAGCAGAGAGAAAAGAATAAAAAATAATAACAATGACCTGGTTTTAAAAATTGTCAATATTCCCAATTATTCTCCTCCCCCTGATTATTTTCAAGCAAACGCCAGACATCCTTTAATTTTTTTGATAATATTTCTCTAAAAGAACTCTTTTTACCATCCAAAATAATATTATCATACAGAAAAAATTAAGAGAAATACTTCAATATCATCAAATATCGATTTAGTATTTACATTTTCCTGATTGTCACAATTTTTGACAGTTTTTTTTTTTTAATTAGGGATCCAAAGAAAGTCCATAAATTGTCATTGGTTCAATTGCTTGTTTGTTTTAAGTTTTTTGTGTCCATAGATTAAAAAAAAAAAAACTACTTCTCTTAGCATGAAAAATTTCAAATAATACACAAAAGTAGAGAGAATAATGTAATGAACCCCTATGTACTACATATAACCTATCTTGGACAATGTAACACATGGCCACATCTGCTACTTCTACAACTAGAAGATTTTTTTTTTTAATTCTGTTTTATTGAGATATAGTCACATACCATACAATCATCCATGATGTACAATCAACTGTTCACAGTACCATCATATAGTTATGCCTTTATCACCCCAATCTATTTTTGAACATTTTCCTTATAACAGAAAGAATCAGAATAAGAATTAAAAAAAAAAGTAAACAAGAACACCCAAATCATCCCACCATCCCACCCTATTTTTCATTTAGGTTTGTCCCCATTTTTCTACTCATCCATCCATACACTGGATAAAGGGAGTGCGATCCACAAGGTTTTCACAGTCACACTGTCACCCCTTGTAAGCTACATTGCCATACAATCATCTTCAAGAGTCAAGGCTACTGGGTTGGAGTTTGATAGTTTCAGGTATTTACTTCTAGCTATTCCAATACATTAAAACCTAAAAACTGTTATCTATATAGTGCGTAAGAATGTCCACCAGAGTGACCTCTTGACTCCATTTGAAATCTCTCAGCCATTGAAGCTTTATTTCGTTTCATTTCGCATCCCCCTTTTGGTCAAGAAGATGTTCTCAATCCCACAATGCCGGGTCCAGATTCATCCCTGGGAGTCATATCCTGCGTTGCCAGGGAGACTTACACCCCTGGGAGTCAAGTCCCATGTAGTGGGGAGGGCAGCAAGATCACCTGCCAAGGTGGCTTAGTTAGAGAGAGAGGGCCACATCTGAGCAACAAAGAGGCACTCAGGGGAAGACTCTCAGGCACAATTATAAACAGGTGTAGCCTCTCCTTTGCAGTAACAAACTTCATAGGGGCCAGACCCAAGACAGAGGGCTTGGTATATGAAGCTGTCAGTCCCCAATGTTTGTGAGAACATCAGCACCAATCCAGGTGAGGAAGTCCAACACCTCCAGTTCCTCCCCCAGCTCCTCAGGTGGGCCCCGAGTATATATTTTATTCTTCACCCAAATTACTTTGGGATGTGTTGCTATTTCACTCTAACCTATACAGACCTACAATATCTCACTTCCTATTCAAAGTTCCATGTAATTGTGGTGTTTGAGCAAACTGTAGAAGTTATGTTGTTTGGAAAATATAGATCCTACACCAAATAAACATCCCTTCCCTTGGTCTCACATGGAAGTTGAAGTTTTAACACACAGTCAGTTTCAACCTTTACCCTTTGGCTCAATTGCCCTAGTCTTAACCAGATTTGCTTCATTCATATCTCTAACTGAAGTCTGGGATCTTTTTCAGCTTTTTGTTTTTGTTTTTGTTTTTTAACAGTTGCTATATGTGCTAATACTGACATTCATATCTGCTGAGCTCTAGCTCTGAGTTTCAGGTGTCACACAGATACCCAATGTTGCAGAGACCAATCAAGTTATACACAAAAGGATCAACATCTCAGAGTCTGGAGATAGCTATTACAATTCAGGAATAGATTTGACTGCTATAAGAGCTTACAGTCTAGGGACCATTACAATAATTGTTTCCCTGTTAAGCTGTGCACTAAGATTCAATTCTGAGTTTACACATTGTAGTTAGTCCATATTGGTGAGGCGTTACAGTGTTTGCCTTGGTTTCTGGTGTACTTCACTCAACATGCTGTTTACAGGATCCATTCACCTCACTGTATGTCTCACAACTTTGCTCCTTCTCGTAGTTGCTCAGTATTCCATTGTATGCATGCACCACCCTTCACCATTCTGTTGCTCAGTCAGTGTACCCTTAGGCCACCTTTACCCATTGCAAATCATGAATACTGCCTCCATAAACACCAGTGTGCAAATGTCCATTCATTTCTCTGTTCTCAGATCTTCCAAGTACATACCCCATAGTGAAGTTGTAGGACTTTATGGCCCCACATACTTAGCTTCTTGTGGAACCACCACACTGACCTCCAGAAAGGCTACACCATTCTGCCTCCTCATCAACACTAAGTAGGAACATCCCTCTCTCCATGTTTTCTCCAGCACTTTTACCCCCATTTATATTTTTTCCTACAATTTTATAGAGATACATTCACATAACATACAATTATCCACAGTGTACATCACACAACTAGAAGATTTTGAAGCAAATCCTAAGCATCATATCATTTCATCTGTGCAAACATCAGGATGTAGCTCTAAAAGATAAGGACAATTGAGACAGAATTAGGGTGGTAGCTGGCTGTTGAGCAAAGGGCAAATTCCAGAGAGCAGTCAGGCCTCAGGGAGAAAGAGATCTCTGAGAAGAACAGCAATAACATTACCTGGGGGCTAATGGAGCCCACCTGAGTGAGTCATCTAAGATCAAGCATTAAAAAGGAGGGAGAAGGGTGGAGCCAGCCAACCCCACCTGAGAATTCTTCCATAGTCAAGCATCCACAAAGAAGGGAAAAGAGACAGTAGTAAAATAGTTAATAAAAATTACAAAAGAAACAAAAATCTATCAAAGCAGATGGCCCCACAGTATCAGGGCCTCTTGCCTCCCACCTCTTTCCTTGTGAGCGTGTCCCCATGTCCTCTCACATGTGTTCTTTTTTTTTTTTTAATATTCATTTTATTGAGATATATTCACACATCACACAGTCATACAAAACAAACCGTACATTCAATTGTTCACAGTACCATTACATAGTTGTACATTCATCACCAAAATCAATCCCCGACACCCTCATTACCACATACACAAAATAACCAGAGATAATAATTAAAGTGAAAAAGAGCAACTAAAGTAAAAAAGAACACTGGGCACCTTGTTTGTTTGTTTGTTTCCTTCCCCCACCTTTCCATTCATCCATCCACAAACTAGACAAAGGGAAGTGTGATCCCCAGGCCCCCCCTTTCCCACTGTCCCCCCTCATAAGCCACATTTTTATACAATCGTCTTCAAGATTCATTGGTTCTGGCTTGTAGTTTGATAGTTTCAGGTATCTACCACCAGCTACCCCAATTCATTAGAACCTAAAAAGCGTTGTCTAAAGTGTGCGTAAGAGTGCCCACCAGAGTGATCTCTCGGCTTGTTTTGGAATCTCTCTGCCACTGAAGCTTATTTCATTTCCTTTCACATCCCCCTTTTGGTCAAGAAGATGTTCTCCATCCCACGATGCCGGGTCTACATTCCTCCCCGGGAGTCATATTCCACGTTGCCAGGGAGATTCACTACCCTGGGTGTCTGATCCCACGTAGGGGGGAGGCACATGTGTTCTTAATAAACTTCCTACCTTCTTACTCTATGCTGTGCTATGCTCTTGAATTCTTTCTCATGGCATGGCCAAGAACCTAGGAACCCAAATCTAGCAACACTTAAATTTAACAAAACTACAAAACCATTATCACATTTTAAAAAATTATCAATAGCTCTTTAATATCATTAAATATCCAGTCAGTGTTCATATTTTTTAGCAGTTGGTTTATTCAAATTAAGATCCTAACAAGATCTACATATTTTATTAGGTTGTTGTCTCTTAAATCTCTTTCAGACTCTAGGTCATTCCGTTCTTCTTTTGTCTTCTGCAATTTATTTGTTGAAGAAACACGGTAGTTTGTCCTGTGCTTTTCCACATATTAAATCTTGCTGTTTGTATCCCTGTGCTATTGTTTGTTTATTCAATCTGATTGGGTTAGTGTCTTTGGCAAAAATACTTCATAAATGGGAATGTGTCTTCCTAAGGTCTCAACAGGGAGACCTTAATGTCTGGTTGTCTCTCTTTTTGTGATATTAAGATCAGTTAATGGGTTAAGATACTATCAAGCTTGATCCACATATTATAAAGTTCCCCATCAGCTTTTCACCGAAGAATGTTAGCAGCCATTGATAATCATTGCCTGGGGCCATTATTTCATCAGAAGTTGCAAAATGGTGATTTTCTACATTTATCATTTCTTCTTATTATTTACCTGGTATTCTCCTCTATATTAAACAAACAAACAAACAAAAAACAAACAAAAAAACCAAAAAAAACAAACAAAAAAACCCACCTTCCCTTCACCAACTCTTTATGCTGAGGTATAGTAAATACAGGAAAGGCAGGATAAATGCTTTATTCTTTTCATTTATTTCATATATTCAGAATAGTGAGTTTCTTCCCTAGCATCTTCCACAGGTAACCAAAAGGTTTTTAAAATTTATTTTTAGTGTTACAAGGAACACATGCAATCCAAAAGTTATTTTGCTTTTTTAAAAAATTTCTACAACTTAAAAAATAATCTTCCTTTTTGCTTGTGGTGGCCATTGTTCAAAAAACTTTATGGCTCATGTTAAATATGAGAAGACCATGTTAAAAAGTGAATTTAGCTTAGGACAACAGTGGAGTTCAGAAAGGAACTCAATTCAGTTTCTGTAAGTGAGAAAGCACTTGGGAGCACAGCTGAACTCAAGTTATAGCTGCATCAGCATCAGGTAACATGCATTAAGGCTCCATCCACATCATCCTGGTAATTCTACCCGGCATTGTAACAAGTTGGTTAAACCAACACAATGGGAACCACACCAAATTGTCTACTTAAAGTCAGACCATGCCCCCACCTCCTTTGTTTAAAAAAGTTGTAGTTTTCAGGATTCCCATATGCCACCGTATTAACACCTTGCATCGGTGTGGTATATTTGCTATAATTGATGAAAGCACATTTTTATAATCATGCTATTAACTATAGTCCATGGTTTAATTTAGGGTTCACTGTGTTGCACAGTTCCATGGATTTTAAAAAATTTTTTACTCTAGTAACATATATACCACCTAAAATTTTCCCTTTTAACCACATTCAAATATGTAATTCAGTGCTGTTAATTACATTCACGGTGTTGTGCTACCATCACCACCATCCATAACCAAAACCTTTCCGTCATCTTAAATAGATATTCTGTACATTTTAAGCCTTCACTCTCTGTTCCTGTTTTGAATTTGACACTCAAATTGACAGAGCTTTGTTTCATGAGAGCCTGAGTTGGATCCTAAGTTCTTTTGAGATGATTTTGATGGTTTTGATAATTCCATGGCATAATATGATGTGTCAGGCTCGACTTGCACATTTCCCACTCCAGACTTGCAAGGAGCCTGGGTTCCTTTTCGAGGGAAATGGTATTCAGAAGCTATAATCTGAGTCTTTGCGATGCTCATGTCACTGAGTTGGTTATTGTTTCTAAGCCTTTTAAAAATCTCTTTGCGGTGCTCATGTCACTGAGTTGGTTATTGTTTCTAAGCCTTTTAAAAATCATCCACAGATTTTAAATGTGCTTTGGAGGGAAAATCTGAGCAATGAGATTTAGTCTGAATAGAAGGGGTAGAAATTAAAGACTTGGCTACAAGTGGCAAAAATAAAAAATTGTTGTCTTTCAACTGTGTATGAGCATTCTGTTCCTTTAAAGGATGCATGAGATCTAAAGAAAATCACACTTAATTCCTCAGATTTATCTAGATTTTTAAAATGAATTAGAAACTATGAAATTACTTAGCTGACCATTTTAATATTTTAAGCCACTCACAATAAACTTCATCCCTAGAAATTTCTCTATTTAATCATTTTTAAGTTATTATGGAAACAAGTATTTCTATTGTTAAGCCCCAACCCACTTCTTAGTCTCACCCTAATTCTCCTTTTCTTTCTTTTTATGTTCTCCAGAGATTTATTTGGCTTTAATTTCCTCCTTAAAAACATTCCCCAAGGTATTGAATGGGAAGGGGCATGAGGGAGTTTTGAGAGATGTTTTATATTTGATCTGGGTGGTGTTTACATGGTGTACAAATATGTACAACTGAGTTGTATACTTAAGAAGAGTGCATTTTGTCTGTTTTACTTCAATATAAAGTAAAACCTAAAATAAAAGATACCTACCACCTCACTAACCCTTGAGGTACAATTTTTTTTTTTTAATCTTCATTTTATTGAAATATATTCACATACCACGCAGTCATACAAAACAAATCGTACTTTCGATTGTTTACAGTACCATTACATAGTGGTACATTCATCACCTAAATCAATCCCTGACACCTTCATTAGCACACACACAAAAATAACAAGAATAATAATTAGAGTGAAAAAGAGCAATTGAAGTAAAAAAGAACACTGGGTACCTTTGTCTGTTTGTTTCCTTCCCCTATTTTTCTACTCATCCATCCATAAACTAGACAAAGTGGAGTGTGGTCCTTATGGGTTTCCCAATCCCATTGTCACCCCTGATAAGCTACATTTTTATACAACTGTCTTCGAGATTCATGGGTTCTGGGTTGTAGTTTGATAGTTTCAGGTATCCACCACCAGCTACCCCAATTCTTTAGAACCTAAAAAGGGTTGTCTAAAGTGTGCATAAGAGTGCCCACCAGAGTGACCTCTCGGCTCCTTTTGGAATTTCTCTGCCACTGAAGCTTATTTCATTTCCTTTCACATCCCCCTTTTGGTCAAGAAGATGTTCTCCGTCCCAGGATGCCGGGTCTACATTCCTCCCCGGGAGTCATATTCCACGTTGCCAGGGAGATTCACTCCCCTGGGTGTCTGATCCCACGTAGGGGGGAGGGCAATGATTTCACCTTTCAAGTTGGCTTAGCTAGAGAGACAGGGCCACATCTGAGCAACAAAGAGGCTCTTAGGCACAACCATAGGGAGGCCTAGCCTCTCCTTTGCAGCAACCGTCTTCCCAAGGGAGGTACAATTTAATGTAGATCTGCTATGGAATAGAAAAGGCTCCTAAACTTGTTGCCATATTCTAATGGGATTTACTATTAGTCACTGTGCCGGTCTGAATCTGTTATGTACCCCAGAATAGCCTACATTCTTTTAATCCAGTCTTGTGGGGGCAGACCTATTGTGTGTGGGACCTTTTGATTAATTGTTTCCATGGGATGTGACCCACCCAATTCAAGGTGGGTTTTAATCCCCTTGCTGGAGTCCCCTATGAGAGGATACAAGGCAGAGATATTTTGGAGAGAGCTCAGAGAAGCTGAGAGACAGAAGCCCAGAGACATTTTGGAGAAAGCCATTTTGAAACCAGAACCCAGGAAAAGGTATCTGCCTCTTGATGCCCTAATTTGGACATTTCACGGACTTAGAACTGCAAATTTGCACCCTAATAAATCCCCATTGAAAAAGCCAATCCATTTCCAGTATATTGCATTCTGGCAGTGTAGCAAACCAAAACAGTCACTATGAAAAGACAGACAGGTGGTATGCAAAATAGCAAATACAGAGATATTAGAAAGGTTCAAAAAATTTTTCTATCTTTAAAAATTTGCCCCCTTATCAAAAAGCAGACTTCCAGAGTCACAGATTTAGCAATTTGGCTTTGATAACAGAACATCAGAGGCCCAATACAGTAATTTGTAATTAAGAAACAAATACCTACCTTGGCATGACTCTTAGTCTTCCAGCCTGCAAGAACTGAGTGAAGTGCTGGTAGACCAGAATCCACATTCCTGTTAGGGGTACTCTCAAAATTTGGACTTCTTGAAGGTTGCCAGTAAAAAGTATCCCTCAAAAATTAAGAGTCTATTGTCATTGAGAATTATTTGCTTAGAGAGTAACAAAAACTACTTTTGAAATCCTGATGGTCTGTTTTAGATTCCTTTTTAAAAAATTAATTTATTTAGAGAGGTAGTACATTTACAAAAAATCATGCAGAAAATACAGAGTTCCCAAATACCCCCTATTATTAACACTTCACATTAATGTGGTTCCTATGTTACAATTCATGAAAGAATATTATTATAATTATACTATTAACTATAGTCCATAGTTTACATTAGGGTTCATTGTTTGTATTGTATAGTCTTATGGTTTTTTGTCTAAAATTTTTATATTAACATATATACAACCTAAAATTTCCCCTTGTAACCACTTTCAAATATATAATTCAGTGATGTTAACCACACACAATGATGTGCTACCATTACCACCATCCACTATCAAAAATTCCAAATAGGAACCCTGTACATTTTAAACCTTAACTTCCCATTTCCTATCCCCACTCCGTCCCCTAGTAACCCATATTCTAGATTCTCTCTTAGTGAGCTTATTCTAATTGTTTCAAATCAGTGAGATCATAAAATATTTGTCCTTTTGTGTCTGCCTTATTTCACTCAACATGATGTCTTCAAGGTTCTTCCATGTTGTTGCATGTACCAGAACTTCATTCCTTTTTATGGCTGAATAATTTTCCATTGCATGTATATACCCCATTTTGTTTATCCATTCATCTGTATGTAGACACTTGGGTTGCTTCCATCTTTTGACAATTGTGAGTAATGCTGCTATGAACATTACTGCTCAGATGTCTGTTCGAGTCCCTGTTTTCAATTTTTTTATTTTTTTATTTTTTATTTTTTTGGTATATACTGAGGTGTGGGATTGCCAGGTCATATGATAATCCTATACTTAACTTTCTGAGGAACTATCAAACTTGTCCACAGTGGCTACGCCATTTTACATTCCCACCAACAATGAACGAGTGTTCTTATATCTCCACACCCTTTCCAACACTTGTTATTTTCCATTTTTTTAAAATAGTAGCCATTCTAAGGGAATGAAATGATAACTGTGATGGTTAGGTTCCTGTGTCAACTTGGCCAGATGATGGTGCCCAGGTGTTTGGTCAAGCAAGCACTGGCCCAACTGTTACTGCAAGGACATTTGTGACTGGTTAATAAACGGCTGGTTTATTAAATCATCAGTCAATTGGCTGCAGCTGGACTAATTACATCAACAAAGGGCGTGTCTTCCACAATGAGAGAATTTAATCAGCTGGATTTAATCCAATCAATTGAAGACTTTTAAGCAAGACAAGTAAAGGACCTTCACTTTTTCTTCTGCTAGCCAGTGAAGCATTTCCTGAGGAGTTCATCGAACTTGCCAGTTCGCAGCCCAAGGAGTTCATCGAACACCTTCATTGGAGTTGCCAGTTTGCTGCCTCCCCTATGGAATATGGACTTGTGCATAGACACAGTTGCATGAAGACACTTTTATAGAATCTTATATTGATAGATATCTCTTGTTGATTTTCTGTTTCCCTAGAGAACCCTAATACAGTAGCTCATTGTGATTTCAATTAGCATTTCCCTAATGTAGGGTTTTTAAAAATATAAATTCAGGCTATTAAACCTTTATCAGATATGTGGTTTCCAACTATTTTTTCTCATTCTGTGGGTTGACCTTTTATTTTCATGATGAAGTCCTTTGAAGCACAAAAGTTTTAAATTTTAACGAAGTCCCATTTACCAATTTTTTCTTTTGTTGCTTGTGCTTTTGGTGTAAATTTTAAGAAATCATTGCCTGACACAAGGTTCTGATGATGTCTCCCTATGATTGCTTCTGGGAGTTTTAAAGCTTTCATTCTTATATTTAGGTCTTTGATATATTTTGAGCAAATTTGGGTATGTGAGTGAATGTGAGGTAGGGGTCCACTTTCATTCTTTTGCATGTGGAGATCGAGTTTTCCTACCACCATTTATTGAAGAGACTATTCTTTCCCCATATAATGGAATTGACACCCCTGTCAAAAGTCAGTTGGCCATGGATGTAAGGGTTTATTTCTAAAGTATCAATTTAATTCCATTGGTCAAGATATCTGCCCTTGTGCCAGCATCATGCCGTTTTGATTACTGTAGTTTTGTAATAAGTTTTAAAATCGGGAGGTGTGAGCCCTGCAATTTGGTCCTTCTTTTTCAAGATGGTTTTGGCTATTTGGGGCCCCTTAACTTTTGATATAAATTTAATATCAATTGGCTTTCCATTTCTGCAAAGAAGACTGTTGGAATTTTGAATGGGATTGCACTGAATCTATGAATAGCTCTGGGTAGAATTACATCTTCACAATATTTAGTTTTCCAATCCATGAACAATGAATGTCCTTCCATTTACTTAGGGCTTTTTAAAAAAATTTCTTTTAGCAATGTTTTGTAGTTTTCCATATATAAGTCCTTTACATTCTTGGTTAAATCTATTCCTAGATATTTGATTCTTCTAGTTGCTATTGTAAATGGAATTTTCTTAATTTCCTCTTCAAATTTTTTATTACTAGTGTATAGAAACACTACTGATTTTTGCATGTTGATCTTGTACCCCACCACTTTGTTGAATTCATTTTAATAATTCTAGGGGCTTTGTTGTGGATTTTTTCAGGATTTTCTGTACACAGAAGTTTTACTTCTTCCTTTCCAATTCAGATGACTTTTATTTCTTTTTCTTGCCTAATTTCTCTGGATTGAATTTCCAATACAATATTGATACCAATAGTGACAGTGGGCATCCTTGTCTTGTTCCTCATTTTAGAGAGAAAGCTTTCTGTCTTTCACTGTTGAGTATAATGTTAGCTATGGGTTTTTCTCATATGCCCTTATTCATGTTGGGAAGTTTCCTTCTATTCCTAGTTTTCTATGTGTTCTTATCAAGAAGGGGTGCTGGATTTTGTCAAATGCCTTTTCTGTATCAACTGAGATGACAATGTGGTTTTTTTACTTCACTGTGTTAATGTGGTATATTACATTAATTGATTTTCTTATGTGGAACCATCCTTGCATACCTGGGATAAATCCCAATTCATCATGGTGCAGAATTCTTTTAATGTGCTGTTAGATTCAGTTTCCTACTATTTTTTTGAGCAAATTTGCATCTATATTCATAAAGTATATTGGTCTGTAATTTTCTTTTCTCATTGTATCTTTATCTAACTTTAATATTAGGGTGATATTGGCCTCAGAATTAGTTAGGGGGTGTTCCCCCTCATTAATTTTTCGGAAGAGAATGAGCAGAACTGGTGTTAATTCTTGGAATTTTTGGTAAAATTCACTAGTGAAGCCTTCTGGCTCTGGCTTTTCTTTATTAGCTGTGTGTGTGTGTGTGTGTGTGTGTGTGTGTGTGTGTGTGTGTGTTTAATTAGAGAAGCTGTAGGTTTACAGAAAAATCACGCATAAAATACAAAGGTTCCATAGACCACCCTATTATTAACACCTTGCACTAGTGTGGTACATTTGTTACAATTCATGAAAGAACAGTTTTATAATTGTACTGTTAACTATGGTTATTATGTGGTTTTTGATTACTGATTCAATCTCCTGTTATTGGTCTGTTGAGACCTTCTATTTCTTCCTGAGTCAGTGTTTGCAGTTTACGATTTCTAGGAATTTTTCCATTTCATCTAGCTTATCTCATTTTTTGGCATATAGTTGTTCATAGTATCCTCTTATAATCCTTTTTATTTCTGTGGGGTCAATTGCAATGTCCCCCTTTCACCTCTCACACTAGTTGCTTGTGTCCTTTCTCTTTTTTTCTTTGCCAGTCTATTAATGGTTTGTTGATTTTATTGATCTTTTCAAAAAACCAACTTTTGGTTTTGTTGATTCTATTGTTGTTGTTGTTGTTGTTGTTCTCTATTGTATTTATCCCTACTCCAATCTTTGATATATCCTTCCTACTGTTTGCTTTGGGTTTTGTTTGCTGTTCTTGTTAAGTAGATCTTCAGTTGTGAGGTAAGGTCTGATTTGAAATCTTTCTTCTTTTTTAATGTAAGCATTTAGAGTTATAAATTTCCCTCTCAGCACTGCCTTTGCTATATCCCATAACTTTTTGGTATCATGTGTTTTCATTTTCATTCATCTCAAGATATTTCCTAATTTCTCTTATGATTTCTCCTTTGACCCATTAGTTGTTTAAAAGTGTGCTAATTTCCATATATTTGTGAATTTTTCAGTTTTCCCTCTGTTACTGCTTTCTAGCTTCATTATATTGTGGCTAGTGAATACAAATTGCATGATTTAAATATTTTTGAATTTTTGTGTCCTAACACATGTTCTATTCTGGAGAATAATTCATATGCACTAGAGAGGAATGTGTATTCTGCTGCTTTTGGGCGAAGTGTTCTATATATGTCTGTTAGGTCTAGCTATTTTAGAGTGTTATTCAAGTCTTCTTTTTCCTTATGATCTTCTATCTATATGTTCCATCCATTATTGAAAGAGGTGTATAGAAATCTTCTACTATTATTATAGAACCGTCTATTTCTCCCTTTAAATCTGTCAATATTGCTTCATATATTTTGAGGCTCTGCTGTTAGGTTCATATATATTTATAATTGTTATATCTTGGTGAATTGACCCATTTATCAGTATAATTACCCTTTTTTGTCCCTCATAACAGTTTTTGACTTACAATCTATTTTATCTGATATTAGTATAGCTATGCTCTATTTTGGTTACCGTTGCATTACATATTTTTTCCCATCTGTGGCAGTTTGAATGTGTTATATCTCCCAAAATGCCTTTATTTTTTATGCAGTCTTGTGTGGGCAGATGTATTAGTGTTGATTAGATTGTAATTCTTTGAGTGTTTCCATGGAGATGCGACCCACCCAACTGTAGGTGATAACTCTGATTAGATAATTTCTATGGAGATGTAGCCCCGCCCATTCAGCATGGGCCTTGATTAGTTTACTAGAGCACTGTATAAGCTCAGACAGAAGGAGCAAGCTTGCTACAGCCAAGAGGGAAACTTTGAAGAATGCACAGGAGCTGAGAGAGGAGCTGCAGCTTACAGAGACATTTTGGAGACAGCCTTTGAAAGCAGACTTTTGCTCCGGAGAAGCTGAGAGAGCACAATACCCCAAGAGCAACTAAGAGCAACATTTTTGAGGAGCTGCAGCTCCTCCCAGAGGAACATCCTTGGAGAAAGCCATTTTGAAAACAGAACTCCAGAGCAGATGCCAGCCACGTGCCTTCCCAGCTAACAGAGGTTTTCCGGATGCTATTAGCCATCCTCCAGCGAAGGTACCCGATTGTTGATGACTTACCTTGGAGTCATCTGGGAGGAGCTGCAGCTCCTCAAAAATGTTGCTCTTAGTTGCTCTTGGGGTATTGTGCTCTCTCAGCTTCTCCAGAGCAAAAGTCTGCTTTCAAAGGCTGTCTCCAAAATGTCTCTGTAAGCTGCAGCTCCTCTCTCAGCTCCTGTGCATTCTTCAAAGTTTCCCTCTTGGCTGTTCCAAAATAAGCCCTCTTTATAAAAGCCAATCCATTTCTGGTGTTTTGCGAAAAAGCAGCATTAGCAAACCAGAACACCATCCTTTCAGTTGCAAACTACTCATGTCTTTGAATTTAAGGTGAGTCTCTTGTAAACAGCATATAGTTGGGTCATGCTTTTTTTGTTTTTGTTTTTGTTTTTGTTTTTTAATCATCATTTTATTGAGATATATTCACATACCACGCAGTCATACAAAACAAATTGTACTTTCGATTGTTTACAGTACCATTACATAGTTGTACATTCATCACCTAAATCAATCCCTGACACCTTCATTAGCACACACACAAAAATAACAAGAATAATAATTAGAGTGAAAAAGAACAATTGAAGTAAAAAAGAACACTGGGTACCTTTGTCTGTTTGTTTCCTTCCCCTACTTTTCTACACATCCATCCATAAACTAGACAAAGTGGAGTTTGGTCCTTATGGCTTTCCCAATCCCATTGTCACCCCTCATAAGCTACATTTTTATACAACTGTCTTCGAGATTCATGGGTTCTGGGTTGTAGTTTGATAGTTTCAGGTATCCACCACCAGCTACCCCAATTCTTTAGAACCTAAAAAGGGTTGTCTAAAGTGTGCGTAAGAGTGCCCACCAGAGTGATCTCTCGGCTCGTTTAGGAATCTCTCTGCCACTGAAGCTTATTTCATTTCCTTTCACATCCCCCTTTTGGTCAAGAAGATGTTCTCCGTCCCATGATGCCGGGTCTACATTCCTCCCCGGGAGTCATATTCCACGTTGCCAGGGAGATTCACTCCCCTGGGTGTCTGATCCCACGTAGGGGGGAGGGCAGTGATTTCACCTTTCAAGTTGGCTTAGCCAGAGAGAGAGGGCCACATCTGAGCAACAAAGAGGCATTCAGGAGGAGACTCTTAGGCACAAATATAGGGAGGCCTAGCCTCTCCTTTGCAGCAACCGTCTTCCCAAGGGTAAAACTTATGGTAGAGGCCTCAACCCATCAAACCACCAGTCCCCTATGTCTGTGGTCATGTTAGCAACCATGGAGGTGGGGTAGGCGAATACCCCTGCATTCTCCACAGGCTCCTCAAGGGGGCACTACATCTTTTTTTTTTTTCCTTGTTTTTCTTTTCTTTTTTTTTTTTTTAACTTTCCCTTCTTTTTTAAATCAACTGTATGAAAAAAAAAGTTAAAAAGAAAACAAACATACAATAAAACAACATTTCAAAGAGACCATAACAAAGGGATAAGAAAAAGACAACTAACCTAAGATAACTGCTTAACTTCCAACATGTTCCTACTTTACCCCAAGAAAGTTACATAATATAGCAACATTTCTGTGAACTTGTTCCTACTATATCCATCAGAAATTAACAGACCATAGTCATTTCTGGGCATCCCCAGAACGTTAGCTTATCTGTTCTTCTTGGATTATTGTTCCCCCTTCCTTAATTGTTCTCTACTGCTAGTTCCCCTACATTCTACATTATAAACCATTTGTTTTACATTTTTCAAAGTTCACATTAGTGGTAGCATATAATATTTCTCTTTTTGTGCCTGGCTTATTTTGCTCAGCATTATGTCTTCAAGGTTCATCCATGTTGTCATATGTTTCACCAGATCGTTCCTTCTTACTGCCGCGTAGTATTCCATCGTGTGTATATACCACATTTTATTTATCCACTCATCTGTTGAAGGACATTTGGGTTGTTTCCATCTCTTGGCAATTGTGAATAATGCTGCTATGAACATTGGCGTGCAGATATCTGTTCGTGTCACTGCTTTCCGATCTTCCGGGTATGTACCGAGAAGTGCAATCGCTGGATCGAATGGTAGCTCTATATCTAGTTTTCTAAGGAACTGCCAGACTGACTTCCAGAGTGGCTGAACCATTATACAGTCCCACCAACAATAAATAAGAGTTCCAATTTCTCCACATCCCCTCCAGCATTTGTAGTTTCCTGTTTGTTTAATGGCAGCCATTCTAACCGGTGTTAGATGGTATCTCATTGTGGTCTTAATTTGCATCTCTCTAATAGCTAGTGAAGCTGAACATTTTTTCATGTGTTTCTTGGCCATTTGTATTTCCTCTTCAGAGAACTGTCTTTTCATATCTTTTGCCCATTTTATAATTGGGCTGTCTGTACTATTGTCATTGAGTTGTAGGATTTCTTTATATATGCAAGATATCAGTCTTTTATCAGATACATGGTTTCCAAAAATTTTTTCCCATTGAGTTGGCTGCCTCTTTACCTTTTTGAGAAATTCCTTTGAGGTGCAGAAACTTCTAAGCTTGAGGAGTTCCCATTTATCTATTTTCTCTTTTGTTGCTTGTGCTTTGGGTGTAAAGTCTAGGAAGTGGCCGCCTAATACAAGGTCTTGAAGATGTTTTCCTACATTATCTTCTAGGAGTTTTATGGTACTTTCTTTTATATTGAGATCTTTGGTCCATTTTGAGTTAATTTTTGTGTAGGGGGTGAGGTAGGGGTCCTCTTTCATTCTTTTGGATATGGATATCCAACTCTCCCAGCCCCATTTGTTGAAAAGACCATTATGGCTCAGTTCAGTGACTTTGGGGGCCTTATCAAAAATCAGTCGGCCATAGATCTGAGGGTCTATCTCCGAATTCTCAATTCGATTCCATTGATCTATATGTCTATCTTTGTGCCAGTACCATGCTGTTTTGGCAACTGTGGCTTTATAATAAGCTTCAAAGTCAGGGAGTGTAAGTCCTCCCACTTTATTTTTCTTTTTTAGAGTGTCTTTAGCAATTTGAGGCATCTTCCCTTTCCAAATAAATTTGATAACTAGCTTTTCCAAGTCTGCAAAGTAGGTTGTTGGAGTTTTGATTGGGATTGCATTGAATCTGTAGATGAGTTTGGGTAGAATTGACATCTTAATGACATTTAGCCTTCCTATCCATGAACATAGAATATTTTTCCATCTTTTAAGGTCCCCTTCTATTTCTTTTAGTAGAGTTATGTAGTTTTCTCTGTATAGGTCTTTTACATCTTTGGTTAAGTTTATTCCTAGGTACTTGATTTTTTTAGTTGCTATTGAAAATGGTATCTTTTTCTTGAGTGTCTCTTCAGTTTGTTCATTTCTAGCATATAGAAACATTACTGACTTATGTGCATTAATCTTGTATCCCGCTACTTTGCTAAATTTGTTTATTAGCTCTAGTAGGTGTATCGTTGATTTCTCAGGGTTTTCTAGATATAAGATCATATCATCTGCAAACAATGACAGTTTTACTTCTTCCTTTCCAATTTGGATGCCTTTTATTTCTTTATCTTGCCGGATTGCCCTGGCTACTACTTCCAGCACAATGTTGAATAACAGTGGTGACAGCGGGCATCCTTGTCTTGTTCCTGATCTTAGAGGGAAGGCTTTCAGTCTCTCACCATTGAGTACTATGCTGGCTGTGGGTTTTTCATATATGCTCTTTATCATGTTGAGGAAGTTTCCTTCAATTCCTACCTTTTGAAGTGTTTTTATCAAAAAGGGATGTTGGATTTTGTCAAATGCTTTTTCAGCATCTATTGAGATGATCAATTGATTTTTCCCTTTTGACTTGTGAATGTGTTGTAATACATTGATTGTTTTTCTTATGTTGAACCATCCTTGCATGCCTGGAAAGAACCCCACTTGGTCATGGTGTATGATTTTTTTAATGTGTCTTTGGATTCGATTTGCAAGCATTTTGTTGAGGATTTTTGCATCTATATTCATTAGGGAGATTGGCAGGTAGTTTTCCTTTTTTGTAGCATCTTTGCCTGGTTTTGGTATTAGATTGATGTTAGCTTCATAAAATGAGTTAGGTAGTGTTCCATTTTTTTCAATGTTTTGAAAGAGTTTGAGTAAGATTGGTGTCAGTTCTTTCTGGAAAGTTTTCTAGAATTCCCCTGTGAAGCCATCTGGCCCTGGGCATTTATTTGTGGGAAGATTTTTGATGACTGATTGGATCTCTTTGCTTGTGATGGGTTGGTTGAGGTCTTCTATTTCTTCTCTGGTCAGTCTAGGTTGTTCATATGTTTCCAGGAAATTGTCCATTTCTTCTACATTATCCAGTTTGTTGCCATACAGTTGTTCATAATATCCTCTTATAATTTTTTTAATTTCTTCAGGATCTGCAGTTACGTCACCTTTTTCATTCATTATTTTGTTCATATGGGTCTTCTCTCTTTTTGATTTTGTCAGTCTAGCTAGGGGCTTGTCAATCTTGTTGATCTTCTCAAAGAACCAACTTTTGGTGTTATTTATCCTCTCCATTGTTTTTTTGTTCTCTATGTCATTTATTTCTGCTTTAATCCTTGTTATTTCTTTTCTTCTACTTGGTTTAGGATTGGTTTGCTGTTCATTTTCTAGCTTCTTCAGTTGATCCATTAGTTCTTTGATTTTGGCTCTTTCTTCCTTTTTAATATATGCGTTTAGTGCTATAAATTTCCCCCTTAGCACTGCTTTTGCTGCATCCCATAGGTTTTGGTATGTTGTGTTCTCATTTTCATTCGTCTCTATATATTTAGCAATTTCTCTTGCTATCTCTTCTTTAACCCACTGATTGTTTAGGAGTGTGTTGTTTAACCTCCAGGTATTTGTGAATTTTCTAAGTCTCTGATGGTTATTGACTTCTAATTGTATTCCATTGTGGTCAGAGAATGTGCTTTGAATAATTTCAATCTGTTTAAATTTATTGAGGCTTGTTTTATGTCCCAGCATATGATCTATTCTGGAGAAAGTTCCGTGAGCACTAGAAAAGTATGTGTATCCTGGTGATTTGGGATGTAATGTCCTGTAGATGTCTGTTAAATCTAATTCATTTATCAGATTGTTTAGGTTTTCAATTTCCTTATTGGTCTTCTGTCTGGTTGATCTATCTATAGGAGAGAGTGATGTGTTGAAGTCTCCCACAATTATTGTGGAAACATCAATTGCTTCCTTTAGTTTTTCCAGTGTTTCTCTCATGTATTTTGTGGCACCTTGATTGGGTGCATAGACATTTACGATTGTTATTTCTTCTTGCTGAATTGCCCCTTTTATTAGTATGTAGTGGCCTTCTTTGTCTCTCAAAACATCCCTGCATTTGAAGTCTATTTTATCTGAGATTAATATTGCTACACCTGCTTTCTTTTGGCTGTAGCTTGCATGAAATATTTTTTTCCATCCTTTCACTTTCAGTTTCTTTGTGTCCCTGTGTCTAAGATGAGTCTCTTGTATGCAACATATTGATGGTTCATTTTTTCTGATCCATTCTGCGAATCTATATCTTTTAATTGGGGAGTTTAGTCCATTTACATTCAACGTTAAAACCGTGAAGGCATTTCTTGAATCGGCCATCTTATCCTTTGGTTTATGTTTGCCATATTTTTCCCTCTCTCTATTAATATCCTTTATTGTACCCATACCGAATCTCTTTAGTACTGAACCTTTCTCCAAGTCTCTCTGTCCTGTCTTTGTTTCTCTGTCTGTAGGGCTCCCTTTAGTATCTCCAGTAGGGCAGGTCTCTTGTTAGCAAATTCTCTCAGCATTTGTTTGTCTGTGAAAAATTTAAGCTCTCCCTCAAATTTGAAGGAGAGCTTTGCTGGATAAAGTATTCTTGGCTGGAAATTTTTCTCACTCAGAATTTTAAATATATCGTGCCACTGCCTTCTCGCCTCCATGGTGGCTGCTGAGTAGTCACTAGTTAGTCTTATGCTGTTTCCTTTGTATGTGGTGAATTGCTTTTCTCTTGCTGCTTTCAGAACTTGCTCCTTCTCTTCTGTGTTTGACAGTGTGATCAGTATATGTCTCGGAGTGGGTTTATTTGGATTTATTCTATTTGGAGTTCGCTGAGCATTTATGATTTGTGTATTTATGTTGTTTTGAAGATTTGGGAAGTTTTCCCCAACAATTTCTTTGAATACTCTTCCTAGACCTTTACCCTTTTCTTCCCCTTCTGGGACACCAAAGAGTCTTATATTTGGACGTTTCATATTATCTATCATATCCCTGAGGTGCATTTCGATTTTTTCAATTTTTTTCCCCATTCTTTCTTTTATGCTTTCATTTTCCATTCTGTCATCTTCCAGGTCACTGATTCGTTGTTCAACTTCCTCTAGTCTTGTACTATGAGTGTCCAGAATCTTTTTAATTTGGTCAACAGTTTCTTTAATTTCCATAAGATCATCCATTTTTTTATTTAGTCTTGCAATGTCTTCTTTATGCTCTTCTAGAGTCTTCTTGATTTCCTTCATATCCTGTACTATGGTCTCATTGTTCATCTTTAGTTCTTTGAGTAGCTGCTCTAGGTGCTGTGTCTCTTCTGGTCTTTTGATTTGGGTGCTTGGGCTTGGGTTATCCATATCGTCTGGTTTTTTCATATGCTTTATAATTTTCTGTTGTCTTTGGCCTCGTGGCATTTGCTGAACTTGATAGGGTTCTTTTAGGGTTTGTAGACCTATTGAAGTCCTTATTTCTAATTTATCAGATCTACAGCTTCGTGGAGTACACTTTCTCTAACTAACCAGCAGGTGGCGTCCACGAGCCACCTGTTCTCCACAAGCCAGTTCTCCCCTGCTTAGCCTTTTTTTTGGTGAGTGTGGGAGTGAGTCTTGTGGGGCCCAATTGGTGTACCAAGCTTGCGTGTGTAGTTGGTGTTGCCTGCCCTGTATGTGGGGTGTGTTTCTGGGCAGTCAGGGAGGGGGGGGTGGCCCTAACAATCAAATCTCCCTGATGATCCTAGAGTTTTAAAGCTGCTGCAATAGTCTAATCCTTCAGTTCAGTCCTGCCACAGTTTGTCTCTGCCACTGACCCACAAGTCTTTGGTATTGGCGTATGGCTCCTGAGACTTGCAAGTGGGCCCCTCTTCCAGGCCGTGCACCCCGGGTCCTCTGTTGAGGGATGACTGTGCTATGTCACAGGTGAGTGCCGTCGCCCCAGGGCAGTTCTGGGCTGCTGGGCTGTGTAGGGAGGCTCCCAGTCTGCTCAAATGATGGCTGAATGGGGCTTTGTTAATTCACACTGCTCCACCTTCCCAGCTCTGGGACAATCAGCTGAGGTTGCAGGGAAGGCTAATGTCCACGCCCAGTTTTGTGGTGTGTGCCTGTTATTTGAAGCACTTCCATCACACTGGGTTGTCTGGGGCAGCTCTGGGCTATGGGGCTGGTGATGGGCAGGAGTGTTTCCTGTCCACCAGGATGGTGGCTGTGAGCGGACACCCCCCTTTTCTTGGGAAGTTGTGGTGTTTAGTGAATTTTCTCAGCCACTGGATTATTGCCTTTTGTCTCAGAGCTCTCTTAGTTCTGCTCTTGACTTGACGTGCCCAAATTGCAATTCTTTGAAGCTTTCTGTATTGGGCTTCTTAGAGTAATTGTTTTAGAAAAAGAAAAAAGGATTAAAAAAAAAAAAAAAAGGGCCCTCCTCAGAGATCTAATGGGTTATTGAAATGCTAATAGACAAAGCAACCAGGGCCATTAAGGAAAGGTCCACAGGGCAGAGAGATTAGCTTTTCTTCAGGATTTGCATATGCGCCTCAAGGCCTGAGCTCCGCCCTTCCCCTTTCTGTGTTCACCAGAACTCCAAAAATCCTCTGCTTTTATTTTGGAGTTTTTCGTGTTATTTTTTTTTTTCTATGCCTGTCTCCTCTCTGCTGGGCTGGCAGCTCTCAGATTCTCTGGTGTCTGGTCTCAGTCTATCTGTGGTTGGAGTTTGAATCAGTAGAATGAGTTTCCGAGAAGGGCTACCACTGCAGTTCTCCCTTCTGCTTCCCGGAGCTGGCAGCCCCTCCTCCCACGGGACTGAGCCTGGCAGGGAGGAGCGCGGGTCCCCTCGCCGCAAAAACTTACAGATTTCGCTGATCTCAGCAGTTCGACATTTTCATGAGTGTTGTATGAAGTATGCCCAAAGACAGATTGCTCTGTGGTGTCCAGTCCATGCAGTTCCTGGCTTTTTACCTACTTTCCTGGAGGAGTAACTAAAACTTACAGCTCACCAGTCTGCCATGTTGCCCCGCCTCCTGGGTCATGCTTTTTTATCCATTCTGCCAACCTCTGTCCTTTGACTGGGTTGTTCAATACATTTATATTTACATTAATTTACAGGATTCTCTTTTGCCATTTTGCTATTTTGGTTTGTAATTCTTATACTTTTTTTGACCCTCAATTCTTTCATTAGTGCCTGCTTCCATATTTATTAGGCTTTTTGTATTTTGCCATTTTTAGTCACTTCTGCTTTCTTTCAGAATATATTTATCAAGTATTTTCCTCATGATTGCTGTTCCAGTTTGCTAATGCTGCCCTTTTTGCAAAACACCAGAAATGGATTGGCTTTTATAAAGGGGGTTTATTTGGTTACAAAGTTACAGTCTTAAGGCCATGAAGTGTCCAAGGTAAGGCATCAACAACAGGTACCTTCACTGGAGAAAGGCCACTGGTGTCTGGAAAACCTCTGTTAGCTGAGAAGGCATGTGGCTGGCGTCTGCCTGCTCCCAGGTTGCATTTCAAGTTGGCGTTCTCTGAAATGTTGTTCTTGGGGCATTTTGTCCTCTCTTAGCTACAGCTCCTCTTCAAAATGTCACTCTCAGTTGCTCTAGCAGTGAGCTCCTTCTGTCTGAGCTTTTATAGGGCTCCAGTGAACTAATCGAGGCCCATGCTGAATGGGTGGGGCCATACCTCCATGGAAATTATCTAATCAGAGTTATCACATACGGTTGGGTGGGTCACATCTCCATGGAAACAACCTAATCCAAAGGTTCCAACTTAATCAACACTAATACAATAGTCCCTACAAGATTGCATTAAAGAATATGGCTTTTTCTGGGGGACACAACATATACTAACCAACACAGTTACCATGAGGCCAAAATTTAACACCCTAAATCTATAATAATCGTGATTGATTTTATACCAACTTAACTTTAAGCATAAACATACACTATGCCTACTACCATCTGTTCCCCTACCTTGTTGTATGTTCTGCAAATTATATCTTTATACATTGAATGTCAAAAAACATAAATCTATGTTTTATATATATAAATATATAAATATTTAATATTCAAAATAATATATGTTATATTTTTTATATTTGCATTTTAGAAACTGTAAGAAGTAAAAAGTAGAGTTACATACCAAAAAATTACAATACAATAATACTGGCATTTCTAATTACACATAGGGTTACATTTACTGGAGATCTTCCTTTCTTTATACTACTTTGATCCGTTGTCTAGTGTCCTTTCCTTTCAGTTTGAAGAAGTCCCTTTAGTATTGCTTATAGGGCAGGTCTAGTGGTCAGGCACTCCCTCAGATTTTTGTTTATCTGGGAATATCTTAATCTCTCCTTCACTTTGAAAGACTCACAAGATATAAAATTCTGTTTTGGTATTTGTTTTCTCTCAGCACTTTAAATATTTCATCTCCACTGCTTTCTTGCCTCTGTGGTTTCTGAAGAGAAATCAGTACTTTATCTTTTTAGGACTCCCTTGTACATAACACATTGCTTCTCTCTTGCAGCTTTCAGAACACTCTCCATGCCCTTGGAATTCAACAGTTTGACTATTATGCTTTTGGCATGTTTCCCTTAGTGTTTATCTTGTTTGGGTTTCATTGGGCTTCTTGAATATGCATGTTTATGTCTTTCATTAAATTTGGGAAGTTTTCTGTCATTATTTCTTTGAATATTTCTTCTGTCCCATTCTCTCTGCTTCTTCTGGGACTCCTATAATGTGTATATTGGTATACATTATGGTTTCCTACAGACCTCTTAGGCTCTGTTCACTTTTCAAAAAATTTTTTTCTGCCCCTCACCTTGAATCATTTTAATTGTCTTCCCTTTGAATTCACTGACTTTTTCTTCTGTCAGCTCCAATCTGGTGCTGAAACCCTTAAGGGAACTTTTTGTTTCAGTTATTGTGGTGGTCTTCAACTCCAGTATTTTTTTGTTTTAGTTCCTTTTAAAAATTTCTCTTCATTGAGATTCTCATTTGTTCATACATCATTTTTCTGATATACTTTACTTTTTTCTCTGTGTTTTTCTTTATGTCCTTGAGCATATTAAGGAGCATTTTTTAAAAGTCTTTGTCCATTATGTCCAAAGTCTGGTGTTCTTTGCTGATGGCTTTTGAGTTTTTATCTTGTTGTTTCGGATGAATCATTTCTTGTTTCTTTTTTTGTCTTGTAATCTTTTTTGCACACTGTACATTTTAATATTTTATGTTGTTTTTTTTTTTAATCGAGATTGTTCACATTCCATACAATTATCCAAAGACCCTCCATGGTACCATCATACAGCTGTGTATCCATCACCACAATTTAATATTTTTTTTGAATTTTTAGAACATTTTCATTACTCCAGAAAAGAAATAAAGACAAAAAAAAAAAAAAAAAAGGAAACTTAAATCCTCCCATACCCCTAACCACCCCCATCCATTATTGACTCATAGTATTGGTATAGTACATTTGTTACTGTTGCTGAAAGAATGCTAAAGTGCTACTAACTGTAGTATATAGCTTGTAATAGGTATACTTTTCTCCCTATATGCCCCTCTATTATTAACTTCTAGTTATAGTGTCATACATTTGTTCTAGTTCATGAAAGAGATTTCTAATATTTGTACAGTTAATCACAGACATTGCCCACCACAGGATTCACTCTTTTACACATTTTCATCTTTTAACCTTAACTTTCCTTCTGGTGACATCCATGACTCTGAGCTTCCCTTTTCCACCACATTCACACACTATTCAGTACTGTTAGTTATTCTCACAAAGTACTACCATCACCACTGTCCATTTTCAAACACTTAAGTTCAACCTAGTTGAACCTGCTGCTCATAATAAGCAACTGCTCCCCATTCTTTAGCCTCATTCTATACCTTGGTAACTTATATTTCTATTATAATTAGTTCCTATCAGTGAGACCCTGAAATATTTGTCCTTATGTGTCTGACTTATTTCACTCATATAGTGTCCTCAAGGTTTCTTCATCAACCTATTTTTTTTAAAGACAGTTTTGTTCACACCCCATACATTCCATCCTAAGTAAACAATTGATGATTCCCTGTATATTCACATATTTATGTATTTACCACCCTCACCTCTATTTATACAAGGACATCTCCATTTCTTCCACAAAGAAGGAGGAAGAGTCAAAGAAGGTAGAGAGACAAAAGAAAAAGAAAAAAGAAAGAGAAAACAAAACATGACAGCTAGGAAGCAACAAAAGGAAAGATGGCATTAAACTAAAGTAGAATAAAGAGTCAGACAACATCACCAATGCCAAGAGTCCCATACCCCTCCCTTATGTCCCCCTCTTATATGCATTTAGCTTTGATGTATTGCCTTTGTTACATTAAAGGAAGCAGAATACAATGTTCTGTTAATCATAGTTGCTAGTTTGCATTGATTGTATTTTCCCCCAATACCACTCTGTTTTTAACACCTTGCAAAGCTGACATTCATTTGTTCTCCCTTATGTACAAATATATTTGTACATTTTATCACAATTGTTGAGCACTTTAGGTGTGCCGGTTTGTATATATTGTGTCTCTCAGAAAAAGCCATTATCTTTGACGCAATCTTGTGTGGGCAGATGTATTAGTGTTGATTAGATTGCAATTCTTTGATTGAGTCTTTCCATGAAGATGTGACCCACCCAACTGTAAGTGATAACTCTGATTAGATAATTTTCATGGAGGTGTGGCCCCACCCATTCTGCATGGGCCTTGATTAGTTTACTAGAGCCTTATATAAGCTCAGACAGAAGGAACAAGCTTTCTACAGCCAAGAGGGACACTTTGAAGAATGCACAGGAGCTGAGAGAGGAACTGCAGTTTGTAGAGACATTTTGGAGACAGCCTTTGAAAGCAGACTTTTGCTCTGGAGAAGCTAAGGAGGACAAACACCCCAAGAGCAACTGAGAGTGATATTTTGGAGAAAAGCTGCAGCCTAGAGAAGTATGTCCTAGGAGAAAGCCATTTTGAAACCAGAACTCTGGAGCAGTTGCTGGCCACGTGTCTTCCCAGCTAACAGAGGTTTTCCAGACACCATTGGCCATCATCCAGTGAAGGTACCTGATAGTTGATGACTTACCTTGGATGCTTTATGGTCTTAAGACTGTAACTTTGTAACCAAATAAACCCCCTTTATAAAAGCCAATCCATTTCTGGTGTTTTGCATTCCAGCAGCATTAGCAAACTAGAACACTAGGTTCCACTGAGTTATACAGTCCCACTCTTTATCTGTCCTCTTTCCTTCTGGTGTCCCATGTGCTCCTAACCTTTCTCTTTCAACCACACTCACAGTCACCTCTGTTCAGTGTACTTACATTGCTGTGCCACCATCACCCAAGATTGTGTTCCAAACCTCTCACTCCTGTCTTTTCCTTTCTGTCTGTGGTGCTCCCTTTAGTGTTTCCTGTAGAGCAGGTATCTTGTTCACAAACTCTGTCATTGTCTGTTTGTCAGAGAATACTCTAAACTCTCCCTCATATTTGAAGGACAGTTTTGCCAGATATAGGATTCTTGGTTGGCGGTTTTTCTCTTTCAGTATCTAAATATATCACACCACTTCCTTCTTGCCTCCATGGTTTCTACTGAGAAATCTGCACATAGTCTTATCAAGCTTCCTTTGTATGTGATGGATCGCTTTACTCTTGCTACTTTCAGGATTCTCTCTTTGTCTTTGACATTTGATAATCTGATTATTAAGTGTCTTGGTGTAGGCCTATTCAGATCTATTCTGTTTGGGGTACACTGTGCTTCTTGGATCTGTAATTTTATGTCTTTAATAAGAGATGGGAAATTTTCATTGATTATTTCCTCTATTATTGTTTCTGCCCCTTTTCCTTTCTCTTCTGCTTCTAGGATACCTGTGCTGCTTTGGATGTATTATGTCCGCCAAAATGCCCTTATCTTTGATAAAATCTTGTGTGAGCAAGAAACATATTGGTGTTGATTGGGTTGGAGACTTTTGATTGGATGTTTCCATGGAGATGTGATCACTCAACTGTGGGCAAGATCTTTCATTGGATAATTTCCATGGAGGTGTGGCCCCGCCCACTCAGTATGGGTTTTGATTAGTTTACTGGAGCACTATATAAGCTCAGACAGGAGTGAGCTTGCTACAGCCAAGAGGGACACTTTGAAGAATGCAAAGAAGCTGAGAGAGGAGCTGAAGCTTACAGAGACATTTTGGAGATCGCCTTTGAAACCTGGCTTTTGCTCTGGAGAAGCTAAGAGAGGACAAATGACCCAAGAGCAACTAAGAGTGACATTTTGGAGAGAAGCTAAAGCCTAGAGAGGAACATCCCAGGAGAAAGCCATTTTGAAAAGAGCTCCAGAGCAGACGCCAGCCACGTGCCTTCCCAGCTAGCAGAGGTTTTCTGGACGCCATTGGCCATCCTCCAGTGAAGGTACCCAACTGTTGATGGACACTTTATGGCCTTAAGCCTGTAATTGTGTAACCAAATAATCCCCCTTTTATAAAAGCCAATCCATTTCTGGTGTTTTGCCTTCTGGCAGCATTAGCAAACTGGAACACCCATGACATGTACTTTCATGAATTTCTTGTTGTTGTTCAATTCCCTAAGACCTTGCTCATATTTTTTCCATTATTTTCCCTATCTGTTCTTTTGTGTGTAGGATTTCAGGTGTGTTGCTCTCCAGTTCCTGAGTGTTTTCTTCTGTCTCTTGAGATCTGCTGTTGTATGTCTCCATTGTGTCTTTCATCTCTTGTGTTGTGCCTTTCATTTCCACAGATTCTGCCAGTTGTTTTTTCAAACTTTCAATTTCTACCTTACATTCACCCCATGTTTTCATAATACACTTCATCTCTTTTGCCATATCTTCCCTAAACTTTTTGAATTGATTTGGCATTAGATGTTTCAATTCCTGTATCTCAGTTGAAGTGTAAGTTTGTTCCTTTGACTGGGCCAGAACTTTGTTTTTTTTTAGTGTAGGTTGTAGTTTTCTGTTGTTTAGACATCGGTTTTCCTTGGTTACCCCAATCAGGTTTTCCCAGACTAGAATGGGCTCAGGTCTCAGAAGGGGGCAATATTCAGTATTAGGTCTCCCTGATGGTTTGTATTAGAAGATTGACAAACCCTGTGACTTCAAGCTGCTGTGCTTTCCCTAATCTACCCAGCAGGTGATGCCTGTCAGCCTGTAGCTCCTGACTGGTGTAAGGAGGTGTGGCCCCCTTAGTCCTTAGTTTCTGTTTTGGCTGTTTTCCCCCAGGCTCTGGGGTCTGGTTCTGAATGGGAGATCGGTAGTAGGGCTGGGCACCACCTCCTTCCTCTGAGGGATGATACACCCCCAGGGAGTTTTCATCTGCATTTAAATAGGCTCTTTGTCTCTCTGACTGTGTTATCTCCACCCTTGTCTGGGTCAGAGAGCTGCAAACTGAAAATGGCTGTGGCTTTCACAGAGCTGAGCTGCCCAGGTTGAGAGAGAGAAAAAGGGACAGAAAGCCCTCCTTCAGGGCCAGACTATGGTTCCCCCAGCTTCACCCAGCAGTCAGAGATAGCACCCAATCCCCTGTGCTCCCCCTCCTGGCACAGAGAGGTCCGCTGGCTCTTTAATTTATTCATCACTAAAAGCTTCTGTCTGCTTGTTGGGGATTTGTAGCTTGTATTGAGCAGTCCACGTTTATTAATCAAAACCCCAGTTGGAACTGGACTGAGGTTTATTCACTTGTTCAGAGACAGCTGCTCTCTATCACAGTGAGGTTTTGCAATTAGGCTGCTGTGGGAGAGGGGCTCCCTGTGTGGACCTGCAGTCTTTACTTGCAGATTTTATGCTGCAATCTCAGGCGTAAAATCCAATCCAGGTTGGTGTATGATGTGTGGACAGTCCCATTCGTCCCCCAGCAGTTATTCCAGATTATTCACTAATCTGTTCCTCATTATTAGTTGTTTCAGGGGGACTAACTTCCAGTCCTCTCTATGCCACCATCTTCTTTCCTCAATATTTTTATGTTTTAATTCTGGGATTTAGACTCTGGGCTATGTTTTCCTTAAGTTTTTGTCTGAGCTAGTGATACGACAGACATTTCCTTGAGTGCTAAGAGTTAACAAAAATAAACAAACCAATGCACAAAGACACCTTTTGTAGTCTTTGCAAATTGGCTCTGAACTGACTGGGGCTCTCTTTCAGAGTTTAGCCCTCCTATCAGGAAAATCAGAGCAAGGCAAATATGAAGTGCCAGGCCTCTCTGTCTTTTATATGCCTGCATCTTGTCCTTTATTTATGCTTGCTATTGACCTTACAAATTCCCCCAATTTCAGGAATTTGAGTGCCCCTTTTACTCCCTATAAAATAGATTTTCTCCCCCTGCCAGGTGCTGTAATGTATGACTTAAAACAGGCAATTCTTTGCCCCAGGCCACTTTGACTTAATTGTACCTTACACTGCTTTATTGGTCCATAAGCTGCTTCTGCCTGCAGGGCAAGTTCTGGGAGGGCAAGCCTGAGATTATTTTCCTGGTTTAGTCTTTTAGGCTGCCACCTGATAGACTTCCACTAAGGTATAGGCACCCCAATATGTGCAAGGGTTTACTGTGCACCCTCCTGAACAGGGCCAGGATCCACAATGGTAGCACAGGCTGGCTCCACACTGTGCTGGGGATGGTTGGGGGAATCTCTTGCCCTAGGCAGCATGACTTGACTCTTCTCATACAGCATTTTGTAGGAGAGCTCTATAAACTGCCTTCCACTCACAGGACAAGTTTTGGGATGGGAAACCTGCAGTGAATGTCCTGGTCCAGTTCCTTAGGCCACCACTGGAAGACTGGGCCAGACCTACATGTTCACAGTATGTACAGAAACGTTACTCTGATCTCTCTGGAACCTGGGCCAGGGACCAACGCTAGGAGTATGGGCTGGCTGTTGCCTGAGCAGATCATGGATGGTGGAGAGTCCAGCCAGGGTGTCATGAGATCCTACTACTTTCAAGTACCCCTTTTCTTGATTTGGTGTCTGCTCTGTTATTGCAATTCTTTAACTGTATTTTTTCCTTTTGTTTTGTTTTTCAAGTTTTCAGAAAAATGTTTCTGCCTGTATTTGTTTGTTGTTAAAAGCTTATGTGCAAGGATGGAGCCCTGATGCCTCTTACTCTGCCAACTTGATCAGGGCAAGGTGATATCTAATTTTTAATGCATTATTTCATACATATTCAAAAGTATAGAGAAAAGTATAGTAAATCATCACTTCCCCAGCATAAACAATGATCTCTTCTTGGCCAATTTGTTCTATCCATATCCCTACCACTTTCTCCTTCCCCCTAGATTATTTTGAAGCAAATCCCAGGTATTTCATATATTTCAACTTTAAGTATTTCAGCATATTAAATATTATATCTTTGTCAATTGATAGGAGAAAAATTTATTTTTGTTTTAATTTGTATATTTCTATTATAAGTGAGTAATAGCATATTTTCATATTTAGGGACCATCTGTGTTTTCTTTTTAGTGAATTATCTGTTTATATTCTTTGTCCATTTTTTTCTATAAAATTGTTTGTCCTTTTCTTATTTTAGGAGTTTGTTATAACTAAGCATATTATGTCTTCTTTTGTAAATAGGTTGCAAATATCTTTCCTGAATTTATCCATTTTCTTTTTTTAGTGTTTTCCCCATTAATGTATTCAGTTTTCATGTAGCTATATTTATCAATCTTTTCTTTTATGAATCTTGAGTTTTTGCATAATATTTTCAAAGGTCTTCCCCACTTGAAGAGGTATAAACAATTTTCTCATGTTTTCTTCTGGTAGTTTTATATTTCGGTTTTCACATTTAAATAATTGATACATCTGGAATTTATTTAATATTTTTGCAGTTGACTTTCAAATTGTCCCAGTTCCATTTATTGAACAATTTTTCCCCCCTGCTTTGAAATGCTACCTTTATTATTTACTAAATTCCTATAAACATTTGGGTCTGTTTATGAATTTTTATTTTATTCCAATGATCTATTTATTCATGTACCAAAATCACACACTTGTAACTTTATGACATGATATTATAATAACTGGAATAGCTAATCTTTCCCCTTTTCAGAATTTCCCTGGATATTCTTGCTTATCTTTCCACATGAACTTTAGAATAAATCTTAGTCCATTCCCCACCCCATCCCCAATATGTATTGGTGTGTCTTTGTTTCCAGGCTGCTAAAACAAACAGGCAGTGCTCCACAGCAAAGAATTATCTGGCCCTAAAGTCAAAATACCAAGGCTGAGAAACCCTGCTCTAGAACAATAGTGGTGATAAAAGACAACCTTATCTCCTGTTTAATAGGCTATGTCTAATGTTTGCAATTAAATGTGATATTGGCTTTTGGCTTGATTTATATTCTCCCACTTTGAGGCCTATGGCTTTGATTCTCTATGGTATCTTCAGATGAACAGAAAGAATTAATTTTAACATAGTAAAATTTGTCAGCTTTTTCCTTTTTGGTTAGTTATTTTTTGTGTCCTATTTAAGAAACATATCCTTTCCCAATGCCATTAAGGTATTCTGTTTTATCATCCAAAAGTTTTATTGTTTTGCCTTTCCCATACAGGTCTGTAATTAATCTGGAATTGTTTTTTGAGTACAGTGCATTAAGGTTATATTTCTTTCCTTCCTTGCTTCCTTCCTTCCTCCCTCCCTCCCTCCATCCCTCCCTTCCTCCTTCCCTCTCTCCCTCCTTTTCTTCCTTCTCTTTTGACTGCTTGAAATGGAGATGATATATAACTGGTGTGGGCATGTATTGTATGTGCACAGGCATGTATGTTTGTGTGTATGCATGTGTATATCATAGCAGGGGGCAACTGGCTAGGGTCCTGCTATATCACATGGTACCACTTGACTCTTGGGAAACTTCTTACCATTCCAAACAATAGAAAGGCAAGCTACCCACTACCCAGCTGACACTTCCCCTTCTCATGCCCTTTTTCTACACCCTAGAGGTATCAAGTCAATCATCAATTCTCAATCTATCCCAGTGGGTAATGGTTTGGAGGGTTCAAGAACCCCTAGTTTATGAGTTATTCTCTTGGTGACTCTCTCCCTTGGTCTAGGAGAAGGGGAAAACACCCTATGTCCCCTAACAAAGTAAGAAGAGAAAATGGCCACTCTTCAGGAACACTGTGCTTTTTCATGATTTTTCTGATAACCTACAACTTCTCTAATAAAAAAAGTGAATACATCTTCTTGATATCTATTTCCCCTGAATTTAAGTTGTATAGCTACCCTCAATGGCTAACAGTAAAGGCCTTAGGCCATAAAAGTGTCCAACTAAGACATCAACCAGAAGATACCTTCACTGAAGAATGGCCAATGGCATCTGAAAAACCTCTGTTAGCTGAGAAGGCATGTGGCTGGCATCTGTTCCAGGGTTCTGGTTTCAAAATGGCTTTTTCCAAAATGTCTCTGGGCTCGTCTCTCTTAGCTTCTCCAGAGCAAACTCTGGGCTGGCATCTCTAAAGCAGTCAGCTCCCAAGAGCCTCTCCAAAAATCTGTCTCAGCTGTAGCACTGAGCTCCTTCTGTCTGTGAGCTCTTATAGGACTCCAGTGATTTAATTAAGACCCACATTGAATGGGCAGGGTAACAACTCCATGGAAATAATCTAATCAAAGGTATTATCTACAGTTGGGTGAATCACATCTCCATGGAAACACTCAATCAAAAGTTTCCACCTGACAAGTTAGGTTAAAAGATAGTGGCTCTATTTGGGGGACATAATATATCCCAACCGACACCAAATAATAAAACAGTTCTAATGCAAATTTTAAATGCTTCAACTTTTAAAAACCCACAGAAGTGTTGTTGATCAAAATTAATACCAGGCAAATTAAGAGCTTAAGTATGAAAAGTAAACAATTGAGAAGTTATCAGAAATTAGAACTAAATATTTATTAAATCTTTGGATGTGTATGTTCTTTGCAGGGCAGATGATTTTCATATTCATAAGTGTGCTCCTAGTGCTCAGCACACAGTAAGTATTCTTAAATAACTGCTGAACTGAAGATAATCTTTAAATTTAGGAGTAAAAAATAGAATCCCAAAGGAAAACCGGAAACACTTGACTAAAATAATTAATTTTGGTACTTAAATATTATTTTTAATAAAATGAAAGGGAAGGCAATGGACTAGAAAAGTGTCTAAAGCAAATGTGAGAGATGAAGGGTGGAGAGGTTTATTAGATAAATATTTTATACAAATTGTTGAAACATGAAAACATGAACATCTTTGAACTTCAAGACCTGAGGCATTTTAATGGTTTGAAAAGATATTTTAATTGATGTAAAATGTTTAGGTCTGAGATAAAATATCGGTCTCAGATACTGTTTGGAGCTGATGGGATTAATTTAAAGAATAAAAGTCAATGCCCTTAGAATACTTACGATACTTAAAAAACACACTAATCCTTAATATACTAAGTTCAGACTACAGGTTAGCTGCTTATATATTTTTTAAATTTCAAGACAAGAGACAACTATATTCACTTATTATCCCCCTTTTTTGGTGTTTATTTATCGGCATTATTTTTTATTTTTTATTTATTTATTTTTTTTTTAAATTCAGTTTTATTGAGATATATTCACATACCATACAGTCATCTATGGTGTACAGTCAACTGTTCACAGTACCATCTTATACTTGTGCATTCATCACCCCAATCTATTTTTGAACATTTTCCTTACACCAGGAAGAATCAGAATAAGAATAAAAAAGAAAAAGAAAAAAAGAACACCCAAATCACCCCATTAGTTTTTGTCCCCATTTTTCTACTCATCCATCCATACACTGGATAAAGGGAGTGTGATCCACAGGGTTTTCACAATCACACTGTCACCCCTTGTAAGCTACATTGTTATACCATCATCTTCAAGAGTCAAGGCTACTGGGTTGGAGTTTAGTACTTTCAGGTATTTACTTCTAGCTATTCCAATATATTAAAACCTAAAAAGTGCTATCTATATAGTATGTAAGAATATCCAGCAGAGTGACCTCGCGACTCCATTTGAAATCTCTCAGCTACTGAAGCTTTATTTCATTTCCTTTCGCATCCCCCTTTTGGTCAAGAAGATTTTCTCAATCCCACGATGCCAGGTCCAGATTCATCCCTGGGAGTCGTAGACTGCGTTGCCAGGGAGATTTACACCCCTGCGACTCAGGTCCCACGTAGGAGGTAGGGCAGTGAGATCACCTGCCAAGGTGGCTTAGTTAGAGAGAGAGAGGGCCACATCTGAGCAACAAAGAGGCACTTAGGGGGAGATTCTTAGGCACAATTATAAGCAGGTTTAACCTCTCCTTGCAGCAACAAGCTTCATAGGGGCCAGACCCAAGACAGAGGGCTCAGCACATCAAGCCATTAGTCCCCAATGTTTCTGAGAACATCAGCAACAATCCAGGTGAGGAAGTCCAACACTTCTGCATCCTCCCCCAGCTCTTCAGGGGGGCCCTGAATATGTGTGTATGTTCTAGTTTGCTAATGCTGCCAGAATGCCAAACACCAGAAATGGATTGGCTTTGGTAAAAGGGGATTTATTTGGCTATACAGTTACAGTCTTAAGGCCATAAAGTGTCCAAGGTAACACATGAGCAATCGGGTACCTTCACTGGAGGATGGCCAATGGTGTCTGGAAAACCTCTGTTAGCTGAGAAGGCACGTGGATGGCGTCTGCTCCAAAGTTCTGGTTTCAAAATGGCTTTCTCCCAGGATCTTCCTCTCTAGGCTGCAGTTCCTCAAAAATGTCACTCTTAGTTGCACTTGGGGTATTTGTCCTCTCTCAGCTTCTCCAGAGCAAGAGTCTGCTTTCAATGCTGTCTTCAAACTGTAGTTCCTCTTTCAGCTTCTGGGAGTTCTTCATAGTGTCCCTCTTGGTTCTAGCAAGCTGGCTCCTTCTGTCTGAGCTTATATACTGCTCCAGTAATCAAGGCCCATTCTAATGGGTGGGGCCACACCTCCATGGAAATTATTTCATCAGAATTATCACCTACAGTTGGGTGGGGCACATCTCCATGGAAACACTCAAAGAATTCCAATCTAATCAGCACTAAAATGTCTGCCCCACGGGATTGCATCAAGGAATATGGCTTCTTCTAGGGGAGAGAATACATTCAAACTGGCACAATACCCCATAATAAGGTTGTAGGACCTTATGGCCCCACATACTTAGCTTCTTGTGGAGCCACCACAGTGACCTCCAGAAAGGTTACACCGTTCTGCCTCTTCAACAGTAAATAGATACATCTCTCTCTCCATGTTTTCTCCAGCACTTTTACCTCTATTTATATTTTTTCCTACAATCTTATGGTGATATATTCACATAACATACAGCCATCTACAGTGTACAATCAGTTGTTCATGGCATCATCACACAGTTGTACATATATCACCACAGTCAGCACTTGAACATGTTGATTATGAAAGTGTTGTGTGTGTTTTTTTAATGAATAATAAAAAAGATAATAAAAAGAAAAATGAAAATGTCATACAATAAAATAGTAAGGACAAAAAACAATACCACTACCAAGAATCCCATATCCCTCCCTTATATCCCCTGCTCATACACATTTAACTTTGGTATATTGCCTTTGTTACATTTAATGGAAGCATACTGGAATGTTACTGTTGACCATAGACTCCAGTTTGCTTTATGTTTTTTTCCAAATACCATCCCTTTTTCAATACTCTGCATGGTTGACATTCATTTGTTCTCCCACATGTAAGAACATTTTTATATTTGTACATTTAGCAACAGTCAGTGGCCACTCCAGTTTTTGCCACGTTATACAGTCCCAGTCTTCATCATCTATCTTTTTTTTTTTTTTTTTTTTTTTTTTTTTTTTTTTTTTTTAAAATCCATATCTTTAATATATCAAGTATCAAGGAACAGTATTAGTATTTTATTCATCATGACTATTTAAATAATATTTACAATAACTTTATGGGCATATTTATCTACATTTGTACATTAAAATATTTTTGGAAAGGGAAGCCAAAAATACGTACAGAACATAATAGAAGACCAAATACATCCTGGGCCATAATTATATTACTTCTAAATTCTCCTCATTTTCTATAAATAGTAAGGATACTATAACTCACTATTGTTTTCTAATACGTTCTAACCAATTTGTTGCAACACAGTAAACCAAACTTTCACAATGTTGATTAAAAGATTTCAAAGGATAGCAAATATTTTAGGAACTTAAAATACTCTTTTCTGTTGAAAGTTAATATTTGCTTAAAATACAAAAAAGGAGAAAAAAGGAATTTTCTTTCTGTTGTTTAAGGTACTTGTGTAAACCTAGCATTAAGGCAGTCTTCTGTCAGATTTTTAAAATAAGTTTCTAAAAGGGGACTGACAATAAACACTTTTAAAAACAGACTTGATCAAGTTCATTTTCTTTGATTTTGAAGTGACTTATCTTAGATTTTCTTTTGAAGTGCTTCTTCCAAATTTTCTAACCATGCTTGCATTTATATTATGGATGTTTCTTTTATATTCCATTGTTGGTCTGTTTTCTTGCAAATGTTTATCACTTGAACTATCTTGTCGAACACGTTTGGCAAATCCAGAATTTGCTGCAGCAGTTAACGAAGCATTTGATGTAGAACTCGTTAATTTCCGTTTCCTTTTGGCAGCCGTAGTCATTGCCATGTAGGATGGCACTATGCTTGGTACGGGCATAGAATGTTTAGTTGAGAATGAAGAAGGGTCAACCCTTTGTAAAATATTATTATTGTTTGGCAGTGATTCTTGTTCAGGCAATTCACTCTTCAAGCTTCCGGTGTCTTCACATATAGTAAATGTAGAGTCCAAATCTTCTTCTCCACATTCTGTTCTCTTGCTAAGAGGATTATCTACTTCATATAACATTTTTAGAGCATTATCACTGTTTGTTTTGGAGCTGATGGCCTGAAAACTTGTAGCATGTGATGATGGTCTCATTAAGGTCACAGTAGATGGATTTTGAAAAGTTTTTCTATAGTCTTCTGGAGAATATACACTAGGTTGAAGTTCTTTGCTGAGAGAATCATTGAGCTGCATACTTTCAGAAAGTGTAGACTTTAGGGTATGTTTTGCTATCAAGGGAGAAGGCATTAGTTTTCTCCGAGTCCTTTTTGGTGTAGGAATTTTAAGCAGATTAGATTCACTTGAAGATGTGCAATAAGTAGACTGAACTGGTCCAAGTTGTGGAAAGGTCATAAGAACAGAAACCCCTGGTAGATCATTTTGCTTTGGATGTTCACTAGTTTGGTCAGCCCAAACAACCACTTTTTTCCTTTCAACTAAATGTTCGATCTCTCTGAAGTCAGACTCAAAAGCAGCATTTGATAGGTCAGCTTCTTTTAATGCACAATACTGTTTTCTTAGGACTGGAAGTAAAGCATTCAACACTGCCTCAGTCTGCCTGTGTTGCTGTTCTTGAAGACAAGCTAGATCCAACATATGCTTTATTTGTGTTTTCAAATCTTTGTTCTGAAGGCATAAATGGTGACACTGTAGATCTTTATTGAGTTCCTTTGGAATACGACCACTTTGTCCTAGGAGTCCAATTTCATTTTCGACACGATGGAGCCAGTTAGTATTCTTATCAAACTGCTTCAATTCTTCCTCCTTTTTCTTCTCCAGGTAGCAGCGACGTGTTTTCAAAATTGCAAGTCTATGATCTCGTTTGCAAGTGGCCTTTTCTACTTTGTCTTCAGAACACATCATTTCTATTTGCTTAAGGCACTGCTGTTGATAGAATGTTTTAAGTTCATTTTCTTTAAGTAACATTTCCAACTTCAGGTGTTCTTGCCTGATTTCTTCTCGATTCTGGAACAAGCAGTTCAGAATTTCTTGATATCTTTCAATTTCCTTTTCCTGAGGATTTGAAATCATCAACTTTGCTTTGTTATTTTCATCATCATTAAGGGCTTTCTTTTCTTCATAGGCTTTTAGTTTTTCTTTTAACATTAAAATCTCTTTCTTCTGCTCATTACAGATTTTCACATATTGAGTTATATGGTTGTCCAGGCTAAGAACATTGCTCTTCAAAGAAGATTTAATGTCCTTTGCACGATTAGCATACTTAAGAGTGTTGTATGTGTCATCATAGAAAACAGAGGAAGGACTAACAGCAGCTATCATTATGGTTTGACAGTTTCCTCCAAGAGAATCCTTTAACAAGCGAGTAAGCTTACTATTTCTGTAAGGAATATGTAGATTCTTCCTCTTTGTATCTGCTAAAGCATTGATGACATTCCCAAGTGCTAAAAGTGATCGATTAATATTTGTGCCTTCTAAAAACCGGGCCCCTTTAGCACTGGTAGCACTGGCACGCTCAGACCCTGCAAGGTCAATGAGTGACATCTTGGCAATACGGACATTTTGATTGATGCTTGCTGTTTTGTCTTGTTGTCGTAAATAAATCTGGAAAACAGCATGAGAACGAGAAGATGTAGCATTCACATCAGTGGGATGCTGAGTCCTATTTTTATTTCCATTATCCAATAATTGTAAAATTTCCTCTGAGGATTTGGGCTGGTGTAAAGTCAACCCCTGAACGATAACTCCTCTTTGGGCATCTTCCCGGACAGCAAGTGGCCTTGAATTTACCAAGAGGTCACGGATCTGTTCATTATATACCTCAAAATAAAAAGAACTGCTTTAGCACTGATGTCAAAACAATTGTGAAAATACACACACACACCCACACATGCATGCACACTGCTGATTTAAAGTTACATTAGAATTTGTATGTTAAAGACAAGCAGCAGCTCATTTTTATACATCTCACAATGACAAATTATGTTGTCATTAATTTTCTACCATCCCAGGAAAAAGAAGCATCTGATTACCTAGGTTTGAAACTGAAACTTAAAGCTGGAATCATTATACCCCTATCCCCTAGTTCCTGACACTGATTATGATAAAACAAATAAATAAGATAGCTGGAATTGCTTTTCTTATTTCCTGGAAATACAGAGGACACATGGTCTTGGGAAATTCTAGTAGACTGAAATGCAGGTTTTAAGGAGGTGGAATGGTTCTTACTGGAGAAGACATTTATTATTTTATGATGCCCAAGCAGTCCAAACTTTTTAAATTTTAGAGCTTAAAAGCTAAATAAAACCCATACTCAAGAATGGATAGCATTTATTTTATTTATTACATTAACATAGAACTTTTAGTGATAAATTCCATATAGGGATCTCTCATTTGAACAAGAAGGGAACAAGGCCCTAAGAAGTTAAGTGACTCATCCCTTGTCACAAAGGTAATAGTACAATAGGAATTGGAGCCAGGATCTTCTTGGCCCCCTAACTCTATTGCATGACATACAATGCACATCTGCATTTTATAACTTGGGCATTTTTTTTGTAACTTCTGTAAATAATTCACAGGAACAGTACTATCAACTTGATTTTATGAAGCTATTAAAGGTACAATGTTTATTACTTGACAATCAAATGACATTTATACCAACAAAATTTAAAAAACATAAAAATTATCTTTAAAAAACTATTTTGTGTAAATTAACTCCATGTCCTAATAATGAGCCCACAGTGATAACTGATTGCAGCTACAATTCTCTACAATTAATAAACATTTTTAAATGTAATAAATTCTTGAAAGCAGTAAAACGGTAACAAGGAGAGAAAACTTCTTAGTTATTTTTCTGATAAGCAGCCACACTTTTCTATTGCTTCCTCTCACTGCTTCAACCATGCCAAACATACAATTAGAACAGTTATTCTCAAGCCAGTCTTTACATCAGAATCACCTGGGAGCCTTTAAAAAACACAGACGCCTAGGCCACACTCCAGACTTATTAAATTTAAATATCTAGGGGGTGATATATAGGCATGTCTATTTTAAAAAAACCTTTATAGGCAATTCGGGTGCACTGCCTTAGTGCAAAAACTATCAGATTAGAAATTGTCTTACCACTAATGAAATGAAAGCAGATATATTCAAAATTCCTCCCATTATAAAATGGCATAAGGAGGAAATGATGGATGTTGCTATACTCTTTTCCCACCTGAGTTAAGAACAATTCTTTTTAACTACTTAAATTCTCTTTTATCTTCAAATTCTACAGACCGAAAAAAAATTCCTAGCAATGTATAGGCTCTTAATCCATCTTTGGAATATGAAGAAACCCTTTCAGAAAGGACAAACTACAAGATGTAATTAAGATAGCTGTGACTACTAGATATTTATTTTCTATTACTAGAAAGGAAAAGGCAGTGAAATTATTGTTTTACATCTCCGCAATGGTTTCTGAAACTGTGATTACCTAAACACAAAGTTAGAGGGCCTGCCACTTAGTTATGATTTGTGAAATATCAGTTATTTTAGCAAGGTAGAAAGTCTCAAAGAATGACGGCAGTATGTCAAAAGCACACTGAAGGCAGCCTGTAAGAGAATCAACTGGCCATATGTGGCACAAGTTGAGCATACAAATAAATAATTACAGCAAGGGATTTTAACATTTTGAATAAAACAAGAATCCATGAGTCCACACTGATATTATAAAGGAAAGAGAAAAGCTCTTTTGTACAGTACAAAGCCAACGAGTAAATGTAGAAGAAATTATGGAATTTAAAAATCACTATCACCTAACATCATAATAATAATTGATTCAGGTAAGAATCATCAATGGATACTAAATCTAGCAGATGAAAGTTTGAGGAGTAACAGGATACTTGCATTTTCTCCTCACAAGGCACTTTATTACAATGGATTAAAAAAGTATCTTTACAGTGGAGAAACTTTTCAGACACCAGTGCAATCAAATTGAACAGAGTTAACATCACCAGTAATGGGACTAATCAATAGCATGGGCCTCCTAAAATCATGCAATAAGAATAATTCAACATGGATGAACCTTGAAGACATAATGCTGAGTGAAATAAGCCAGGCACAAAAAGAGAAATACTGTATGTTACCACTAATGTGAACACTATGAAAAATGTAAAATAAATGGTTTATATTGTAGAATGTAGGGGACCTAGCGATAGAGAGCAAACCGTGAAGGGGGAATGATAATCTAATAAGAACAGATAAGTTATGGAGGGTAAACTTAACGTTCTGGGAATGCTCAGGAATGACCATGGTTTGCCAATCTCTGGGGGAAATGGTAGGAACAAGTTCACAGAAATGTAGTTATTTTAGGTTATTTGTTTTTTTTATTCCTTTGTTGGGTTATAGTCTATTTTCTTGGGGTAGGGTAGGAAAATGTTGGAAGCAATGTAGTTATTTTAGGTTATTTGTTTTTTCTTGTTCTTTTGTTTTGGCTTTGTTTGAAATGTTTTTTTTATTGTTTGTTTTTTTAATTTTTTGATAAATTAAAAAAAAAACTGAGTGTGGAAAAGAAGTAAATGAACAATGGGGAGGAGGGGAATGGAATATTTTGGATATTCTTTTTTATTCTAATTTTTATTTTATTTTTTGGAGTAATGAAAATGTTCAAAGATTGATTGTGGTGATCAATGCATAACTATGAACAACTGATTGTACACTTTGAAGGATTGTATGTTATATGAATATATCTCAATAAAATTGAAAAAAAAAAAAAATTCAGCAACACTTTTGCTGTATTCCTCCAATGCATAATCTGAACTGAATCATGACAAACTCAAACTGAGGAGCATTCTACAAAATGACAGTGTCATAGAATATAGAGACACAAAAACATTTCAGATTAAAGGAGACTAAAGAGACATGACAAGGGAATGCAATTCATGTTCTTGGATATTCTTTTTCAATTAAGGGTGGTATTAGAATAATTAGCAAAATCTCATTAAGGTCTATAGATAGTATAGTATCGTATTGTTAATTTCTGGATTTTAATAATTATACAGCAGTTAAGAGAATTTCTTGTTTTTACAAGTTCCCAACTAATTCTTAAACAGTCCAGAGGGAAAAAGAGGAAAAAAAAAAACAAATATATATATATATATACACACACACACACACATATACAATACACACACATACAGGGAGAAAGAGAGCAAATGTAGTAAAATGTTAACATATGGGGAATCTATGTGAAGTGTATCTGGAAGTTCTTTGTACTATTCTTACAAGTTTTCTGTAAGTCTGAAATTATGCCAAAATAAAAACCTTTACAGAAGAGTAAGATGCATAATCTAAACCAGGACTTTTAATGATTTTATGTACTCATGAGAAAATTCCTGTATAATAAACTCACTGGAATGGCTTACGTGCTTCTTAAAGATATAGCAATACTATTGATTAAGTAATGAATACTGCCCACTTACCTCCAAATAAGAAACGGCAATACTACATACTTTTTCTTCTTTAATCTCATCCATGGATTTGTAAAGGTCTAACATTGTTAGATACATTACTCCAGGTTCAGCAGCTGATCCTAGCATTGTGTGGGTCTTCCCAGCTCCAGTGGCACCATATGCAAGTACTGTACAATTGTATCCATTCAAAAAACTATGAAGAATTGGCTTAGTAGTGTGTTCAAAAACTTCCAACTGAGTTGAATTTTCATCAAAAACAGCATCAAATACAAACTTAAGATCCTTATTTTGTCTCTTTGTAAAATCTTTATTTGTAGTTTTCTTGCCATGGAAAAAACTGACTTCTTCTTGTTTGGGATCAAAAACTAGGATATGTTTATCCACAATATGGACCACTTTATGGAACCCAGTTGCCTTTTCTTTTGTGTTTTCAGGACGAACTCGAACAACTACTTTCATATGGTAACAAAAGTCGTCTTCCTCAGTGACAGACATTGTTGATTATCTTGATTCTTTTGTTTACATGAAATATTTCTCTCAAGACTAAGAGAGGACCCCGCGACCACTCGGATGTCTGCCGCACCTTCATCATCTATCTTTACCTCTGGTGTCATACATTCCCCTATCCCACCTCTTTCAGCTTTACTCACAGACATCTTTGTTCCATGTACTTACAATATTGTGCTACCATTATACAGTATTATGCTATCTATTTCTGGATCTATACAATCAATCCTGCTGATCATTTCCGTAGTCCTTCAGCATCAAATGCCTGATCTCTACCCTCTTTCTATCTCCTGGTAGTCTGTATCATCAGCTTTTAACTTTCAAAGTTTGCTCATTAGTGTTGTTTCATATTAGTGAGACCATACAGTATTTGTCCTTTTGTTTCTGGCTAACTTCACTCAACATAATGTCTTCCAGGTTCATCCACATCATTATATGTTCCATGTCTTTGTTCTGTCTTACAGCTGCATAATATTCCATCATTTGTATATACCACAGTTTGTTTATCCACTTGTCCATTGATGGACATTTGGGCTGCTTCCATCTCTTGGCAATCAGGAATAATGCTGCAATAAACATCAGTTTATAAATGTCCATTTGTGTCTTAGCTTTCAGTTCCTTTGGGTATATACCTAGCAATGGAATAGCTGGGTCGTATGGCAGATCTATACTTAGCTTCCTGAGAAACCTCCACACTGTCTTCCAGAGTGGTTGCACCATTCTACATTCCCAACAGCAATGAATAAGTGTGCCTCTTTCTCCACATACTCTCCAGCACTTGTCATTTTCTGTTTTTTGGACAATGGCTAATCTGGTAGGTGTGAGATGGTATCTCATTGTGGTTTTGATTTGCATTTCCCTAATAGCTAGTGAAGTTGAGCATTTTTTTCATGTGTTTTTGAGCCATTTGTATTTCCTCTTCAGAAAAGTGTCTGTCCATGTCTTTTGCCCATTTTTAAATTGGGTCATTTGTCTTTCTGTTGTTGAGTTGTAGGATTGCTTTATATATTTGGGATATTAAACCCTTATCTTATATGTGGTTTCCAAATATTGTCCCCCATTGTGTAGGCTGCCTTTTTACTTTTCTAACAAAGTCCTTTGATGTACAAAAGTGTTTGATTTTAAGGAGATACCATGTGTCTATTTCTTCTTTGGCTGCTCGTGCTTTGGGTGTAAGGTCTAGGACCCCACCTCCTATCAGAAGATATTTAAGATTGTGCCCTACATTTTCTTCTAAGAGTCTTATGGTCTTAGTGCTTATGTTTAGGTCTTTGACCCAATTAGAGTTAATTTTTGTATAAAGTGTGAGGTAGGAGTCCTCTTTCATTCTTTTGGAAATGGATATCCAGTTCTCCAAACACCATTTATTGAAGAGGCTGCTGCTCTGTCCCAGTTGATTTGGCTTGACTGCCTTATCAAATATCAATTGTCCATAGATGTGAGAGACTATTTCTGAACACTCAATTTGATTCCATTAGTCAGTATCTCTGTCCTTATGCCAGTACCATGCTGTTTTGAGCACTGTAGCTTTGCAATATGCTTCAAAGTCAGGTAGTGGCCATTCAGGGCACCTTGCCCTTCCAAAGAAATTTGGTTATTGGTTTTTCTATTTCTGCAAAGTAAGTTGTTGGGATTTTAATTGGTATTGCATTGAGTCTATAAATCAGTTTAGGTAGAGTTGACATCTTAACTCTTTAGTGTTCCAATCCATGAACACAGTATGTTCATCAATTTTTTTAGGTCCTGTTTGATTTCTTTTAGCAGTTTCTTGTAATTTGCTTTGTATAGGTCTTTTGTGGCCTTCATTAAGTTTATTCTTAAATACTTGATTCTTTTGGTTGCTATTGTAAATGGAATTTTTAAAAAAATTTCTTCCTCTTGTTGCACATTAGTTGTATATAAGAACACTACAGATTTTTGCGTGTTGATCTTGTAGCCTACCATTTTGCTGTATTCATTGATTAGCTCTAATAGATTTGCTGTAGATTTTTCTGGATTTTCTACATATAGAATCATGTCATCTGCAAACAGTGAAAGTTTTACCTCTTCCTCTCCAATTTGGATGCCTTTTATTCCTTTTTCTTTCCTGTTTTCTCTAGCTAGAACTTCTAGCAAAATGTTGAATAACAATGGTGACAGTGGGCATCTCTGTCTTGTTCCAGATCTTAGAGGGAAAGCTTTCAGTCTCTCCCCATTGAGTACAATGTTAGCTGTGGGTTTTTTCATATATTGCCTTTATCATGTTGAGAAAATTCCCTTCTCTTCCTATCCTTTGAAGTGTTTTCATCAAGAAAGGATGTTGAATTTTGTCAGATGCCTTTTCTGCATCGATCAAGATGATCACCTGGTTCTTTTGCTTTGACTAATTGATGTGGTGTATTACATTAATTGATTTTCTTATGTTGAACCAGCCTTTCATATCTGGAATAAACCCCACTTGGTCGTGGTGTATAATTCTTTTAATGTGCAGCTGGATTCTATTTACAAGGTTTTTTGTTTGTTTGTTTTGTTTTTTTTTGAGGATTTTTGAATCTATAACCATTAAAGAGATTGGTCTATAATTTTCTTTTTTTGCAGTATCTTTGTCTGATTTTGGTATTAAGGTGATGTTGGCTTCTTAGAATGAGTTGGGTAGTTTTCCCTCCTCTTCAATTTTTTTGAAGAGGTTGAGTAGGATTGGTATTAATTCTTTCTTGACTGCTTGGTAGAATTCACATATGAAGCCATCTGGCTCTGGGCTTTTCTTTTTCTGGGAGCTTTTTGATGACTGACTCAATCTCTTTGCTTGTGATTGGTTTGTTGAGGTCCTCTATTTCTTTTCAGGTCAATGTTGGTTGTTTATGCTTTTCTAGGAAGTTGTCCATTTCGTTGTCCAGTTTATTAGTGTCTAGTTGCTCATAGTATCTTTTCATTGTCTCCTTTATTTCTGCAGGGTCAGAAGTTATGTTTCCTTTCCCATTTCTGATTGCATTTATTTGTATCTGTTCTCTCTCTCTTTTTTTTTTTTTTTTTTTTTTTTTTTGTTAGCCTACCTAGTGGTCCATCATCAATTTTGTTGATTTTCTTGAAGAACCAGCTTATGGTTTTGTTGATTCTTTCTATTGTTTTCCTGTTCTCAGTTTCATTTATTTCTGCTCTTATCTTTGTTATTTCTTTCCTTCTGTTTGCTTTGGGGTTTATTTGCTGTTCTTTCCCTAGTTCTTCCAGCTGGACAGTTAATTCCTCAATTTTTGCTCTCTCTTCTCTTTTAATATAGGCATTTAAGGCAATGAATTTCCCTCTCAGCACTGCCTTTGCTGTATCCCATAAGTTTTAATATGTTGTCTTTTCATTGTCATTTGCCTTGAGGTATTTACTGATTTCTCTTGTAATTTCTTCCCTTACCCACTGATTTTCTAAGAGTGTGTTGTTTAGTCTCCATATATTTGTGAATTTTTCAACCTTCTGCCTGTTATTTATTTCCAACTTTATTCCACTATGATCTAAGATAGTGTTTTTTATAATATCAATATTTTTAAATTTGTTGAGGCTTGCTTTGTGACCCAGCATGTGGTCTATCTTAGAAAATGTTCCATGAGCACTTGAGAAGAATGTGTATCCTTCTGTTGTGGGGTATAGTGTTCTATGAATGTCTGTCAAGTCTAGTTCATCTATCATACAATTCAACATCTCCATTTCCTTGTTGATCCTCTGTCTAGATGTTCTACCCATTGATGAGAGCGGTGTATTGAAGTCTCCAGCTATTACTGTGGAGTTATCTACTTCTCTCAGTGTTCTCAGTGTCTGCCTCATGAATTTTGGGGCACTCTGGCTTGGTGCATAAATGTTTATGATTGTTATGTTTTTTTGATGAATTGACCCTTTTATTAATATATAGTGCCCTTTTTCTCTTTTAATTGTTTTACTTTTGAAGTCTACTTTGTCTGATATTAATATTAATTAAAGTCCACTTTTTTCTGGTTGCCGTTTGCGTGAAATATCTTTTTCCAGCCTTTCATTTTCAGCCTATTTTTGTCCTTGTGCCTAAGGTGAGTTTCTTGTAGACAGCATATAGATGGATCCTGTTTTTTAATCCATTCTGCCAGTCTGTGTCTTTTTATTGGGGAGTTTAATCCATTAACATTTAGTGTTATTACTGTAAGGGCAGTACTTTCTTCTATCATTTTGTCTTTTGGATTTTATATGTCACGTCTTATTTTTTCCTCTCTCTCTTTTTACCCTTCATGATAATCTTCATTTCTACACTCTTCTCCAAACCTCTTTGTCCTGTCTTTTCCTATCAGCCTGTAGCACTCCCTTTATTATTTCCTGTAGTGCTGGTCTCGTATTCATGAACTCTCTCAGTATCTGTTTGTCCGAAAATATTTTAATTTCTCCCTCATTTTTGAAGGACAGTTTTGCTGGATATAGAATTCTTGGTTGGCATTCCTTCTCTTTCAGTATCTTAAATATATCATACCACTGTCTTCTCGCCTCCATGGTTTCTGCGGAGAAATCTGTGCATAGTCTTATTGAGCTTCCCTTGTATGTGATGGATTGTTTTCCTCTTGCTGCTTTCAGAATTCTCTTTGTCTTTGACATTGGACAATCTGATCAGTAAGTGTCTTAGAGTAGGTCTATTGGGAGCTATTCTGTTTGGGGTGTGCTGTACTTCTTGAATCTCTAATTTTCAGTCTTTCATAAGAGTTGGGAAATTTTCAGTGATTATATCTTCTATTATTCTTTCTGCCCCTTTTCCCCTCTCTTCTCCCTCTGGGACACACATAACACACATATTTGTGCATTTCATGTTGTCCCTGATCTCCTTAAGACCCTGCTCATATTTTTCCACTCTTTTCACTATCTATTCTTTCGTGCGTGTGAATTCAGTTGTCTGGTCTTCCAATTCACAATCCTTTCTTCTGCCTATTCAAATCTACTGTTGTATCCCTCCATTGTCTTTTTCATCTCCTCCATTATGTCCTTCCTTCCCATAAGTTCTACCATTTGCTTTTTCAAGTTTATGAATTCTTCCCTATGTTCATCCCATAAGTTCTACCATTTGCTTTTTCAAGTTTATGAATTCTTCCCTATGTTCATCCAGTGTCCTCCTTATATCCTTCATCTCTTTTGCTATGTCTTCCCTCATTTAATTGACTTGATTTTTTAATTGATTTAGATTTGTTTGAACATCTCCAATTAGTTCTTCCTTCAGCTCATTAAATTGATTTAGCAATAATTGCTTCAATGCCTGTATCTCAGTTGAACTATTAGTTTGTTCCTTTGGCTGATCCATATTTTCATGTTTCCTAGTATGGCTCATTATCTTAAGCTGTCTAGGCATCTGACTTTCTTGATTAGTTTATTCTGGAGCTTGTTTTCACTCTTTTACCTAGGATTTTCTTGTTGGTTGGCTTTGTTCTCTAACCTTTGGTGTTTAGTTCAGCTTATTCTAGAACTTTAACTTATATTATGTTTAGTTGATCAGAGTTTTTCACCTCTTGTTTTTCTGTTTCTTGCCCTGCCTCTATGTGGTGTGGTGATCTCCTCAGATATTGTCAGCATCAGTCAGGTTTTCCTAGTCCAGAGAGGCCCAGTTCTCAGGAGGAGCATGTGGAGTTTCCTTGAAAATGAGACCCTCCTGTGAGGCCTTTAGACTCTGTGCTTCTCCTATGCTGTCTAGCAGGTGGTTCTTGCCAACCTGCAATTACCCTGCCAGTGTAAGGAGGCAGGGAGCCTTTAGTTCTCCAGGTGACCCTAACCCAGTCAGGGATGTGGCTGATTGAAGCTAGCTAACAAATTCCAAAGCCTGGGATCTGAGCTCCCAAAAGGGCTGGGAAGTTATGGTGTTTAGCAAACTTTCTCCACCACCAGACTTATTGCTTTGTCTCTCAGAGCTATTTTAGCTCTGCTCTTGCCTGGGCCCAAATTGCAAGTCTTTGAGGCTTTCTGTAGTGGGCTTCTTAGAGTAATTGTTTTAGAAAAAGAGAAAAAAATTAAAAAAAGAAAAAAAAGGAAGGGCCCAGTATAGACTATTTACAGTCTTTGCAGATCTAATGGGCTATTGAAATGCTAAAAGCCTGGGAGTTGAGGGTGATTAAGGAGCAATCAAGAAAGCAGAGAAGCTGGCTTTTCAGACAAGGGTTCTGTGTGTCTGATTCTGTTTGAGCCCTGCCCTTTGCATATGTGTCTTATTCTGTTTGAGCCCTGCCCTTCTCTATATTATGTTCACCTGACTCCAAAAAGTCTCTGTTTTTATTTTGTTTTCTATTTTTTTTTTTGCTGTTTTGCTAACCCTATGTCCTCTCCGCTGTACTGACAGCTCCCAGATTTTCCAGTGTCTGCTCTCAGTTTATCTATGGTTGCAGCTTTCGTTCTCCCTCCTGGTTCCCAGCACAGACAGCCCTTCCTCCCTTGGGATTGTGCCTGGCAGGGAGGGGCGTGGGCTCCCTGGCTGCAAAAACTTACAGATTTTGCTGATCTCAGCTGTTCCACAGGTTTGTGAGTGTTTTATGTAGTTTGTCCAATCTCAGATTCCTCTGCGGTGTATGGTCCATGCAGTTCCTGGCTTTCTACCAACTGCCCCAGAGGAGTAACTACAACCTAGACCTCACCATTCCACCATCTTCCCTGTTTCTAATTTTAATCCCTATCTGTATTATTTTTTACTCAGATGTTATCATAGTATGCATATCATTTTTCCTCCTAACAATATGTCCACATTTTTCCATATGCTGTATGGATATGAAAAAATTCAAACCATTCAAAAGGGTAAAGTCATAAGGAAGTCTCTCAACCCTCAGGAGTAACCAATGTCAAAAGTTTGGGGAATATCTTCCAGAACACTTTTATGAATATATGAAGCATATATGTTTGTATTTACAAACAAACACTCTTCTTTACATAAAGCAAGAATCAAAGTAGAGTGTCATCAGAATATGAACCTAATGTAACATATTTATCCTTTCCATTACTGTTGTACAGTTAGATTATTCCCATGTTTTCCCCTATCCTGTAAAATGTGATTAATAGCTTTACAATCTTATACTCTATTTTAAATTATTTCATTAAGACAAGTTCCTAATAGCGAAATTGGTTCAATAGATGTGAATATTTTTATGGAACTTGATATATGTTGCCAAATTGCTTTCCCAAAAGTTACATGCCAATGTACATTTCTACCATCAGTGCTGAGTACCAACATTAGATACTTCTATTTAAAAATATGTTCCTAATGTAGTAGACAAAAAAGGATATCTTGTTTTAATCTGTATTTCTTAGATTATTAATGAGATTGAAGATTTTCAATTATCTTTTGGTCATTTGTATCTCCTTTTACAGTGTGAACCATCTGTTCATACTCTATATCTATTGAAGGCATTAAAAACTTCCTTTTTGATTTGTATGAGCCCTTCATATATTATAGTGTTATGTCTTTAATAATATTTTTTCCAAATATTTTCCAATTGGTCTTCATCTTTTTGGAAGATCGAATTATGAACCCCAGAAAAAAAACATGTTCTTAATCTTAATCCTTTCCTGTGGTGTGAACACATTGTAAATAGGCTCCTTTGATGTTCTTTTTAGTTAAGATGTGGCCAACTGAACCAGGATGGATCTTAATCATATTACTAGAAGCCTTATGGAGGCCATAAGGAAAAAGTCACAGGGAGGAACAGGAAGCCATAAGTCAACTGAACCTGGGAGAAAAATGAGAGGACATCACCATGTGATGGGAAAGCCAAGGAACCCAAAGACTGTCTGCAGGCCAGTTAGAAAGCTTTTCTACCTCTCAAACTGTGAGACAATAAATTCCTGTTGTTAAGCCAACCCATTGTGTGGTATTTGTCATAGCAGCCTGGAAACCAAGACAAATTTTTCTATTCAACAAATATTTATTCATTGTCTACTATGGTCCAGGTAATGTGGTAGGAACTGTTTTTGTTTTTGTTTTTGTTTTTTTGACTACTTTACGTACAGAATCACACACACACACAGTTGTGTTTTTTTGTTTTGGTTTTACTTTTTTTTACTTTTTCCACTGTTTAGAAATGTTGAATGTAACGACTGGCACAAATATACATATATTTATACACACACACACACACACACACACACATATATATCAGATCCTGTATCACAATGTCTGAGGGTTAGGAATCAGAAATGGCTTGGCTAAGTATATCTAGCTCTCATTGGATTGCACTCAGATGTTGGGCTGGGGTGCAGCCATCTGAATAGTTGATTAGGGCTGCAGGATCGGTCCTGATCAAGGTAGTTCACTCACATGGCTGGCAAGTTGGCTGACTGTTGGTGAAGGCCTTCCTGCCTCTCCACTTGGGCCTCTTCATAGGGGTATTTTAGTGGAGTAAATTGGAGACTCCTTTCCTCAGAGCAAGCTATCCAAGAGACTGAGGTGGAATTCTGCTGCCAGTGCCTTTATGGCCTAGCTTCGGAAACCACATGCCTTCAATTCCACTGTATTCCATATTCTAATGGTCACCCAGACTAGCTCTGATTTAAAGTGGGAGGAGACTACACAAAGACCAAGAGGCTAGGATAATTTTGGGTCATCACAGAGGTTAGCTAGCAAGTATCTTTTTTTTTTTTTTTTTTTTAAATTCAGTTTTATTGAAATATATTCACAAACCATATAGTCATCCATGGTATACAATCAACTGTTCACAGTATGATCATATAGTTATGCGTTCATCACCACAATCTATTTCTGAACATTTTCCTTACATCAGAAAGAATCAGAATAAGAATAAAAAATAAAAGTGAAAAGAGAATACCCAAACCATCCCCCCATCCCACCCTATTTGTCATTTAGTTTTTACTCCCATTTTTCTACTGATTTTTTTTTTCAATTTTTTAACTTTGTTTATCAAAAAATTAAAAACAAATAGGCAAACAGCAACCAAAAAAACCCCACAACATTTCAAACAAAGCAATGGATTAAGGAAAACAAATAACCTAAAATAACTACTTTGTTTCCAATATGTTCCTACCATACCCCAAGAAAATTAATAAACCATGTCCAAACAGAGGAGTAAGAAAAACAAATAATCTAAAATAACTACATTGCTTCCAACATGTTCCTACCATACCCCAAGAAAATTAACAACCCCTAAGAAAACAAAGGCATAAGAGAAAAAAAAAACCTAAAATAACTCTATTGCTTCCAACATGATCTTACTGTATCCAAGAAAGTTTACAAACCATAATCATTCCTGAGCATTCCCATAACATTGAGATTACCCTCCATAGTTTATCTGTTCTTATTAGATTATCATTCCCCCTCCACTAATTGGTATCTCTAGGTCCCCTACATTCTACAGTATAAAACATTGTACATTTTTCACAGAATTCACATTAGTGGTAACATACAATCTCTCTCTTTTTGTGCCTGGCTTATTTTGCTCAGCATTATGTCTTTTTTTTTTTTTTATCTTCATTTTATTGAGATATATTCATATACCACGCAGTCATACAAAACAAACCGTACTTTCGATTGTTCACAGTACCATTACATAGTTGTACATTCATCACCCAAATCAATCCCTGACACCATCATTAGCACACACACAAGAATAACAAGAATAATAATTAGAGTGAAAAAGAGCAATTGAGGTAAAAAAGAACACTGGGGACCTTTGTCTGTTTGTTTCCTTCCCCTATTTTTCTACTCATCCATCCATAAACTAGACAAAGTGGGGTGTGGTCCTTATGGCTTTCCCAATCCCCTTGTCACCCCTCATAAGCTACATTTTTATACAACTGTCTTCGAGATTCAAGGGTTCTGGGTTGTAGTTTGATAGTTTCAGGTATCCACCACCAGCTACCCCAATTCTTTAGAACCTAAAAAGGGTTGTCTAAAGTGTGCGTAAGAGTGCCCACCAGAGTGACCTCTTGGCTCCTTTTGGATTCTCTCTGCCACTGAAGCTTATTTCATTTCCTTTCACATCCCCCTTTTGGTCAAGAAGATGTTCTCCGTCCCACGACGTCAGGTCTACATTCCTCCCCGGGAGTCATATTCCACGTTGCCAGGGAGATTCACTCCCCTGGGTGTCTGATCCCACATAGGGGGGAGGGCAGTGATTTCACCTTTCAAGTTGGCTTAGCTAGAAAGACAGGGCCACATCTGAGCAACAAAGAGGCATTCGGGAGGAGGCTCTTAGGCACAACCATAGGGAGGCCTAGCCTCTCCTTTGCAGCAACCGTCTTCCCAAGGGTAAAACCTGTGGTAGAGGGCTCAACCCATCAAACCACCAGTCCCCTATGTCTGTGGTCATGTTAGCAACCATGGAGGTGGGGTAGGCGAATACCCCTGCATTCTCCACAGGCTCCTCAAGGGGGCACTGCATCTTTTTTTTTTTTCCTTGTTTTTTGTTTGTTTTCTTTTTTTTTTTAACTTTCCCTTCTTTTTTAAATCAACTGTATGAAAAAAAAGTTAAAAAGAAAACAAACATACAATAAAAGAACATTTCAAAGAGACCATAACAAGGGAGTAAGAAAAAGACAACTAACCTAAGATAACTGCTTAACTTCCAACCTGTTCCTACTTTACCCCAAGAAAGTTACCTAATATAGCAACATTTCTGTGAACTTGCTCCTACTATATCCATCAGAAATTAACAGACCATAGTCATTTCTGGGCATCCCCAGAACGTTAAATAGCTTATCTGTTCTTCTTGGATTATTGTTCCCCCTTCCTTAATTGCTCTCTATTGCTAGTTCCCCTACATTCTACATTATAAGCCATTTGTTTTACATTTTTCAAAGTTCACATTAGTGGTAGCATATAATATTTCTCTTTTTGTGCCTGGCTTATTTCGCTCAGCATTATGTCTTCAAGGTTCATCCATGTTGTCATATGTTTCACCAGATCGTTCCTTCTTACTGCCGCGTAGTATTCCATCGTGTGTATATACCACATTTTATTTATCCACTCATCTGTTGAAGGACATTTGGGTTGTTTCCATCTTTTGGCAATTGTGAATAATGCTGCTATGAACATTGGCGTGCAGATATCTGTTCGTGTCACTGCTTTCCGATCTTCCGGGTATATACCGAGAAGTGCAATCGCTGGATCGAATGGTAACTCTATATCTAGTTTTCTAAGGAACTGCCAGACTGACTTCCAGAGTGGCTGAACCATTATACAGTCCCACCAACAGTTCCAATTTCTCCACATCCCCTCCAGCATTTGTAGTTTCCTGTTTGTTTAATGGCAGCCATTCTAACCGGTGTTAGATGGTATCTCATTGTGGTCTTAATTTGCATCTCTCTAATAGCTAGTGAAGCTGAACATTTTTTCATGTGTTTCTTGGCCATTTGTATTTCCTCTTCAGAGAACTGTCTTTTCATATCTTTTGCCCATTTTATAATTGGGCTGTCTGTACTATTGTCATTGAGTTGTAGGATTTCTTTGTATATGCAAGATATCAGTCTTTTGTCAGATACATGGTTTCCAAAAATTTTTTCCCATTGAGTTGGCTGCCTCTTTACCTTTTTGAGAAATTCCTTTGAGGTGCAGAAACTTCTAAGCTTGAGGAGTTCCCATTTATCTATTTTCTCTTTTGTTGCTTGTGCTTTGGGTGTAAAGTCTAGGAAGTGGCCGCCTAATACAAGGTCTTGAAGATGTTTTCCTACATTATCTTCTAGGAGTTTTATGGTACTTTCTTTTATATTGAGATCTTTGGTCCATTTTGAGTTAATTTTTGTGTAGGGGGTGAGGTAGGGGTCCTCTTTCATTCTTTTGGATATGGATATCCAACTCTCCCAGCCCCATTTGTTGAAAAGACCATTATGACTCAGTTCAGTGACTTTGGGGGCCTTATCAAAGATCAGTCGGCCATAGATCTGAGGGTCTATCTCCGAATTCTCAATTCGATTCCATTGATCTATATGTCTATCTTTGTGCCAGTACCATGCTGTTTTGGCAACTGTGGCTTTATAATAAGCTTCAAAGTCAGGGAGTGTAAGTCCTCCCACTTCGTTTTTCTTTTTTAGAGTGTCTTTAGCAATTCGAGGCATCTTCCCTTTCCAAATAAATTTGATAACTAGCTTTTCCAAGTCTGCAAAGTAGGTTGTTGGAATTTTGATTGGGATTGCATTGAATCTGTAGATGAGTTTGGGTAGAATTGACATCTTAATGACATTTAGTCTTCCTATCCATGAACATGGAATATTTTTCCATCTTTTAAGGTCCCCTTCTATTTCTTTTAGTAGAGTTATGTAGTTTTCTTTGTATAGGTCTTTTACATCTTTGGTTAAGTTTATTCCTAGGTACTTGATTTTTTTAGTTGCTATTGAAAATGGTATCTTTTTCTTGAGTTTCTCTTCAGTTTGTTCATTTCTAGCATATAGAAACATTACTGACTTATGTGCATTAATCTTGTATCCCGCTACTTTGCTAAATTTGTTTATTAGCTCTAGTAGCTGTATCGTCGATTTCTCAGGGTTTTCTAGATATAAGATCATATCATCTGCAAACAATGACAGTTTTACTTCTTCTTTTCCAATTTGGATGCCTTTTATTTCTTTGTCTTGCCAGATTGCCCTGGCTAGCACTTCCAGCACAATGTTGAATAACAGTGGTGACAGCGGGCATCCTTGTCTTGTTCCTGATCTTAGAGGGAAGGCTTTCAGTCTCTCACCATTGAGTACTATGCTGGCTGTGGGTTTTTCATATATGCTCTTTATCATGTTGAGGAAGTTTCCTTCAATTCCTACCTTTTGAAGTGTTTTTATCAAAAAGGGATGTTGGATTTTGTCAAATGCTTTTTCAGCATCTATTGAGATGATCAATTGATTTTTCCCTTTTGACTTGTGAATGTGTTGTAATACATTGATTGTTTTTCTTATGTTGAACCATCCTTGCATGCCTGGAAAGAACCCCACTTGGTCATGGTGTATGATTTTTTTAATGTGTCTTTAGCAAGTATCTTAATATCTTGATTTTCCTGAACTCATGAAGTACTGATAATTCTTCAAGAACCCATACAGTTCTAGTTTCGTATCATACTGTTCTCTTAAACAGCAGCTGTGCTCTCAAACAGCCAATGTAATACTTATGTTCACACTGGTGCACTCAAGCATACAATATTTTCTGTTTAAAGTTCCACAGATTAAAGCCTACCACCTGCTACAGGGCTGTTGCCCATGAACTTCATTAGGGCACTAGATTACATCTCAACCTAGCTGACTTTGAATAAGTATAGAGTCCAGGATTGCAGATTAAGGGCAAGGAAGATGGACTTTCTTCTCCCTACTTGTAATCTCTGTTAACTAACTAGGAAGCACTTCAAGTTTTACCGGAAACCTTTAAGATTCTAGCAACCTTTCCCTGTGTTCAATATTCACTTTAATTAAAAAGCCCTTGCAGATTATTCAAATTTGCTGAAGGTGACTCAGATTGTTGAGGGGTGATTAACCAAATAGCTGAGGCAGAAGTCTGGGTAGTGAAAAGCTCATCAAGTCAGAGGAAGGAAGACAAGTTTCTTACAGTTAACTTTCACCTCTCCTGCAGGATAGCCAAAGAGGCACCTTTGTGAAATCGTCGGGACTTACAGTTTCAGTTAACCACTGTTACCATTTTAATTCCAGTTTGTCAATTCATGGAACTAAAAAAACTAGAGTAGTCCTAAGCCTTGCCAAATTGGGACATTTTCCTGGGCCCCAAAGTTTTAGCGGGGAGACAGAGGCCAGAATGGGGGAGTGGGAAGCATCATCTTGATCTAAAAGTAAGTGAGATTCTTATCCCACCAACAGCATCTTTACTCCTCTCTAAGACCACAGCAACGAAGACTTGGGCTGGCTGCCTGACAACAGCGTTCCCCTCCCCCTTCACCAATATCCCTGCCAGCGAGTCATCTTTAGTACATCGTCACTTTAACACTTGAGTTTAATTTTGGCCAGCTTTCCTAGTGCAAAAATATTAGAGAGGGTAAGTGGGATGAATAGCTACAGTATTGGACATAAGCAAATGCCCGATCGCCAAGTTTCAACTGTGCCTGACTGATGAAATGCACAATCTCTACAGGGCCACCTTTTCTCAGCAGACATCAGTTTGTGCCCATCCTCACATCCACCTCGGCATTTTAAAGGCTGTAGTCAAGGAAAGCCATCAACTAAGGCAAAGCGAGACGCACGTTAGAGGACACTGTCCACCTCAGACGAAACACAGGTTCCTTACGCAGACCGTTTCAACTGACGCGCGCCGCACCCTCTACCCCTAATAATGCTCCTCGGCCCCACCCCTCACACCCGGAACTGAAGTCCGGGTGCTCCGCGCCCTCACGCACAGCGTGCAGCGAGTGCCGTAGCAGCTCCCAACGGCCCCGCCTCCCGGACGCAGTGGGCAGGCGTGGGGAGCGCGCATGCTCGACAGAAGGGCCACCTGGGTTTGGAGCGGCTGCTGTCTGTTGCGCCGCCGCTCGCGGGAGCTGGCAGATCCGGGTCTCGTGGCTGAGAGTGACGTGGTCAATCGAATCAAAACAGAGGAGGGGGAGGAAGCCGGCGGCGCCAAGAAGCAGCGGCAGCGGCAGCGGCATCCGGAACGGCCGCAGCGTTCTGGAGGCTCCAAGCGGTCTTTCTGCCGAGCCTTGGCCCCGGTCCCTAATCTCCCCGCCCCATCGGTTGTTGTCTGGGCGGGTGAGTGTCTCCCCCTCTCCCACTGCCGTTTGCCGGCCCACCTCCCCTCACCCCGGTTTTTTCTTGGGTCTGGCTCCTTAGGCTTCCGGGGACTGCGGCGGCTGCGGCAGAGGGGGACTGCTTGTCTGGCTCGGTGGTTCCTCTGTCGGGCGATTTTGCACCCGGAGAAGCCCACGGTTGCCGAGTCTGCGTCTTCCGGCGAAGAATGGGGCAGAGAGCCTGCAATTTTGGCTTTCTCTGCAAGGAATCCAGAGTCGGGGCTTGGCAGAAAAGTCGATGGTAGCTACGGATGGTTTTTATTTTCAGGGCAAGATCGTCAGTTTAGGGGAGGCTTATAATGGAGTAAAAAGAAGAGGGAGACTCAAAGCTGGAAAAAAATCCATAAACCCTGAAATCCACACTGTAACATTTACTTCTTGATACTGAGCTGTTTCTGGATATGATGAAGTCACTAGGATGCGTCTTTTGTTGTGATTGATGATAACAGGAAACCTGTCATTCTGAACGCTGGAGCTTTTTAGCCCCTGTTGTGCTGCGAATATAAAGGATTCCCTTTTTCTGTTTGTTCAGTAAGTGGAACCAGGGCTGACAGTAAAGAGGTAGCAGGCTTTTCTTCCTGGAGCAGATAAATGTGCGATAAAATGGTTAACTCGCTGTGCCTGAAGTCCCATATTGCTCTTTAAAGCCGAAGTTTTCCAAAGTAACTGTTTATACGTGTATCACAATGTTAAACCAAGATGGTGTGTGTTAGTTGAAGAGTTAGTAGGATGTTTTCAGTTGCCTCAGTTTGCAAATGTGAGAATGTGACCCTTCAAATGGAACGTCTTGGCTTTGCTCTAAGAGGGTCGGAAGAGCTTTACGCACGTAATATCTATTTGTAGAAGTGACTTTCCAGTTTTTGTGTTGTATTGTCAGAAGCCTTTGGCAGCTATAAAAACAATTTCAAAGGCGAACGGCCTACCAGGCATTCTGGTCTTAAAGGACACTTAGGTTCTCGCTGCCCGGTGCTGTGGAGGTTGCAGAAAGCTTAGGTTCCTTTCCACTTAAGGTGACTGGCCGTGCAGATTATTGTAGTGTAAACTGCCCCGGTGCCCTGCCACTGTCCTCGCCTCTCGGTAGCACTAAAAAGACACCGGAAGGCCAAACCTCCTTTTTGTCCTAACTTGGTTTAAAGAACACTTTTCCCAGAGAACTCATTAATTGAAGGGTTTCTGTGGTAAACAGCACGGAAGAAAAACAAGTGTTTATTATGATTGAGACTAGTTCTTGAAGAATATGCCCTTCTGGTATAACGTGGACCTCTTTGTTAACAAATTTCTTCTTGTGCATGCTATTGCTATTTTTTTTCCCTCATAAAACCATAGTTGGAATACTGCTGATGTAGTCAAAGGAAAGTATTTGTTTTCTTGAGGTTTGTCTTTTTAGGCTGTCACCTTTTATGCTGACCTATAACTTTGAATATTTTTGCTTACATGAAGTAATTTGTGATAAATGGAGAAAATGTAGATGAAAACAGATAAGCAAAAAAGAAGAAAATAAGTCAATAATCCTGCCTCCCAGAGACCACCACAATGTTTTCATTAGTTTATATACTTACAGACTTTTTTTTTTTTTGGCAGTTATTTATTTTATACAAACATGTTATACCGCATATGCTTTTCTGTAACCTGCTTTTTCACATAGTAGTACTTTCTTGAATAACAAAATTTAAAGTTTTGCAGATAGGTACTTTTTGACCTTAACTTTAAGAAAATATTCATAGTATTTATGGTAAATTATGATTGTTAAACTTGTTTCAAAAGATTTCTTTCCAAATCTCTACGATGATATTGTAAGAGTTAAGAAATTACTATGTATTGTGTGGTAAAGTAGGGCTTTGCTTGCTTAACTCTTTGGAAAGCAGGCACAGAATAGCCTGAGTTGCCAATAAGGAAAGAGTTTTTTGTGAATTTAGTAGTTTGATTCAGATACAGGCTAATTAATTTAGTTCTGTTTCTTAGGTATCCTGCTTCTGAATGCAGACCAGTTGTCCATGGCTGCATTCAGCTCCCCCCCACCCCCCCACGAAGGTCCTGAAAGAGTTATAGAACACTTAATATGCTTATTAACATTGGGTTTTGAGTGTGTGCCTATTTAGTCCAGTGCTTTACCAGCGGCACCCAAAAAACTTACTATGGTAGAAAATGTCTTCTTAAACTTCAACTTCAAAAGACAGGTACATATCAAAGTATCGTAAATCTGCTAATAATCCATTTTGAGTCCATTACTCATAAACTTACCTAAAACCTTTAAATCTCTATTTTCATTCTGTATCTTTGGAAATGAGTCCTAGATACTATTACTGTGTGGCTTAGTTTTTTTTCTCTGATTTGCTGTAAGCTGCAGTGTTTCAGTGTATATTCTAGATTTTGTCCGCTTTTTACCATCCATACTGGCAACTACCTTGCCAGACTACACCATCTCCCACCTCGTCTATTGCAGTAACGACCTCCTGGTCTCCCTGCTTCCACTTGGAATAATACAGTGCATTTCTGTTACCACAGCCTAAGAGATCCTTTGAAATGTAAATCAGACGGACACTCCCTTGTTGAAAACCTCCCATCGCACTCAGAATAAAACACAAACTGCTTTCCAAGGTTTGCCAGGCTTACTATGTACAGGGCACTGCTTTCCTCCTATTTCACCTTGTGTCTATGCCTAGTCCACTACCCTGAAGCCTGGCCACATCGAGTTTCTTCCTGTGTTCCAGCCCCACTGGCATGTTGTTCCTGAAACTTTCCAAACTGTCTCCTGCCTGAGGGCCTTTGCACCTGCTATACCCTCTGGCTTCAATACTCATCTCCCAGACCTTTCTGTGGCAGATTGCATCATGTCGTTCAGGCCACTTTAGGTATTGCCTCATCAAGGAGATTGCCCCCAATTATGTCTCCATCCTACTTTATTTTTTTCACAACATTGATCACTATTGAAATTCCCTTATTTTTAATTTCTGTTTCCTACACTAGGAAGCAAGTTCTGTGAATATGAGGACATAGTCTATATTTTTCACTACATAGTATGTGCTCAATGAATGTTGGTTGAATGCATCAACTTGGTGAACATGTCTGTATTCCTTTTAAACATATATTGTCTATTTTAGACCTGTTCTTCCTAAGGAAGAACTCTCATTTTCAGTCTTTTTTTTTTAATAGGGCAGTGCCTTGATTCTCTTATTTTAATGATTTTTGATGTTTGTCCCATATCACCTACATTCTACCTCACCTGTAGAATTAATCCCTGGAATGGTTCCCAGGAATCTGCGTTTTCAACAAGCCCCTCATGTGATTTTAATGCACATTAAAGATTGAGAATGTCTATTAATATTTTAATGGTTTCTCTGGGATATTGTTTCTTGCTTTTAATAATAATGAAAGCTGACATTTTTTTAAACACTATGTATCAGATACTGTGCTAAGAACTCTTACTCATTCTCATTTAATAACAGAGCAACTCTGAGGTGTATGTATTCCTACTCTAATTTTACAGATGTTGGAACTTACACATAGTAAATGGCAGAACTTGGATTTGCATCCTAGACTGACTGTTTTCTTAATTACTATACCCTTCTGCCTCTGGACTACACTGTTCATAACTGTACACAGTGCTTTAGTTATGGTAGGCCATGTTCTTATTAAGGCTAAGGTAGTGTTGTGTTTGTCCCATTTCCAACCCTGAAATAATGAAGTCCGGTGTTGGCCTTTTTGCCCGGAGGTGCATGACAGTGCAATGACCTTAAGAAACATTCTACAAGGATTCCTGGGTCTTGCTTTGTTGTATTACTTGCTCAGAGCATACTGGGCTTAAAATAAATTGGAAATATTTTCTCCTTGTGCATTACCTTCGTTTCCTATACCCCAAACCCATCTATCGCTTTCTTATTGCTCTTAGAGTTCTTCCTGCGTTTTTTCATTGACTTGAATGTTTTACTGTTGGACTACTTTTGGATCATCATAAACTGCAGATATTTCTCACTTCAGGACCCCTTTCTGGATGAATTTAAAAAATGTTAATTTTGACTTCCATTGATTTTGGGGGGACTTCAGAAAGCGGTTATCTTTCTTTTTTCCCAGTCTTTAAGCCTGGCTGACTCCCTGTTTATCTGTGGAGGCTGAGTTCACACATGACACATGACATTTTCCAGAGCTCTTTCCTTATCCACCCCAGGGCTTTTGTAAATAGTGTCTCCTGTCACATCCCCTTCCATATTTAATTATCTGTGACTGTTTGGCCCATTAGATTGGGAGGCTTCTGAGGACAGGGAGGACCACTTAGGCAATCAGTAGGTTTGTTGATAGAATAAAAAAATGAAGGAAAGTCTCTACTTTAATCTGTAGCTATAAAGAACAGTACATTGCTAAAATGAACTATTTATAATTATTTTTCCATATAAATAAGACTTAGAACAAAAAGCAATACAGGAAATAAAATTAAATTGTCTAAAATTGATGACAGTGATAATTAGTGTGTGTGTTGTAAAGAACTTGGAGAAATGTTAAGTAATTCCAACTGTTTTTTGTTAACATTGTGACTAACATTAGGATTTTTTAAAATTGTAAAATGTAAAACTTCTGCAGTTACTAGCGTGGTCTGGCACTGTCTTATTTTAATGCACATTTTTTGTGTGTTTTCATGTGCATATTCATGTTTTGGCCCACATCACAACTACTAACCATATGAAAGGTTGTTTCTTACATTAGTTGGGCACATATCAGTAGATGCTGCCTCAGGGGAAAGAACAGTTTGGATCTATTCAAAGTCATTTTGAAAGACTGGTGAAAAGAATTCAAGTCTGAGATTAAAAATAATAACCTGCCTAGATAGCAATATTAACAGTTACTTTTTATCTTCCTTATGTATGTTATTCTGACATATCAAGCCTGCAAGTTGGGTATTGTTGGTTGTCTCTAATTTACACAGGCTCAAGTTAGTTAATATGCCCAAGTAATAAATGGTATTATTGGGATTCAAATCCAGTTTGCCCTTGACCCCAAAGTTCATGTTTATGTTACGACAGCTTCGCTAATAGTTTTGCCCTATAGAATCATATTTTATCTATCAGAATATGTAGTAGAAACACATTCATGAATTGTTTTGGTCTATAAACCTTAATCAGTTATTCCTGTCTTTTTTTGAAGTAAGATATGCTTATTATTGAAAAGTTGCAAAGGATAGTGATATAAAGCCAACAACAACAGATCTCTAATCCTCTCACTCAAAAGCCATCGCTGTAAGCATATTTCCTTCTAGTCTTATGTGCATATTTTTAAATTCATCTTTGGTGTAAATGAGATATAATATGTACATAAGCTTGTAACCTGATTATTTTGATTTAATATGACAAGTATTTTTAACGTGGCCTTAGACACTTTCTAAACATGATTTTAACTGGCTGCATATTATGAGATATTTTAAATAAATTGTGATATACTTGAAGCATTCATTTAATTTGGGGCATGAATGTGGTTTCCAATTATTCACCATTATAAATAATATTGTGATGAATGATGACTTTAAATAGTTAACTCAGGCACTGAATAATGTGAGGATCTAATTTTTAAAAGAAGTAATATTAAAGATATTTTAATGATAAGTGGAGCAATTTTAGTAATTCAACAAGTATTACAACATATATACTTGCATATGCCTAGAAAGTTAACAGATTACCTCTTATGAGAAGAGAGTACCTTTTAACTTTAAATTTGAATTTTTATTCATAAATGTATATTGCTTTTAAAATAAAAGAATTTAACTCTTTGGAAATTCAACTCTGGTTTTCTAAACTACAACCATTTCTTTTAGGTTTACAGTAGGGCTTCTATTTTGTTTGTTGCATTTTAAGCTTTGGTTCTGTTGTTTTGGAGAAAGTTACCTTCTCTTTGCTTATTTGCATATTAAGTTTTCATTTCCTATTTTTTTTTTTTTTTGTCTTTAGGTCCAAAACACAGATATGAGTCTCAGCTGTGTAAAATACAGAATGAAGTTGGTTTATGCATGACTGCACTCATTGACAAGTATTACAGGTGCAGAGCTATCAACATTTAACAGCTAATAAAGAAGCTTCAAATAAGGTTGAGGGAAGCATCTTCATGGTATATACACCAGACTTAGTGGTCAGTGTTCTGGCTGCCATCATGTTTTAACTTACAACATACTCTTTTTATGATATGGAATATAAACAAGTTTATTTTTTACGTAGTGTGTATTTTGTTGCTTTGCTACTATTAGCAAGGTACTGTAGAAGAAACTGATTTGCTTGAAATTTTGAACAGAGTTTAAAAAAAAAACTGTGGTGTTTACTCAAGTTTCATTTATTAATAATATTGCTTTCTTTGTCACAGTGGTTTAAGCATTTTCCCTGTCATGATGAATGGCAGTTATGTGCTTTTGTGTACAGCTATATTGTCTAGGCTATAGCATAGATGAGAGAGGATGTGAGCTACATGAGTGGTTCAGAAAGCAGTATAACTGCTTCTTTGCTCCTAAAAAATCATATTCATATAGGCAAGCAAGTAACTGAGAGTGATGACATCAAGAAAAAGCCTTGATTCCACTCTAAATTTTTAATGCTGTATATAATTCACAAACTAGTGACATTTCTTGTGATATACCTCATGATTTCAGAACACACCAATATTTTGTAAAATGGCTATTAAAAACTGCTTCCTTATCATTTATAAGTAACATATCCACTTTGATTTGTGATTGCTTCATATGGAATTTTTATATCTGTTGAATTTTTCTGTTTCTAACATGAAAAATGTGACCTTTTTTTCTGAGTTTAAAAATTTTTATTTTTAGTTCAGAGTATGACTTAAAAGTATTCTTGAGTAGAAATTTTAGAAAACATTTCCAGAGTATGGAACCTTTCTTTATGATCCTAAATATAAACAATGATTTAATTGAAAAATTTTCCTTTGTTACAAGTTTTAACCCTGGACCTTGACTAGGTGCAGTGTTTTGAATTGAAGGATAGTAAGGTACTGCCAGGGAAGGACAGGAAATTAGTAGGGGAGGAACCAAGATTATTCAGAATAGAAGATTTTCTTCTCTTTCTCTTTTGAGTGATAGCTGTGGCCCCAGGGGCATAAAACAAACTATGTTCCAAGGCAGTACACAAAGATGAACTTTGGGTTGACACTTGAATTGGCCCACTGCATTTTACATTTTATAAAGTACTCTCACTTGATCTTCCCAACAGCCCTTTAAAATGAATATTTTCAGTTATCACTCCTATTTTATAGATATAGAAACTGAAGTCACAGAGCGGCTAGGTAATTTATCTGCTTCTAAGTCATGCCATAACTTGAATCATTTATCCAAGATATATTCTTTCTATTAGCACATGGTGTCTCAACATATAATTTTTTAAAATGTTGCCTGAGGCGATTCCTATAGTGTGATCAATATAAGCAAGGAAAAAAAAAGGTCACCGAGGAAAGAGCAGGTAATGTCTAAGAAGAGATAGGTAATTAGGGTAATAGTAATGGAGAATTTCCAGAAAAGTGGTGGCAGCTTGGGAATGGGGATGGGTTTCAACACAGTTGTGCTTCAGAGAAATGGAGGAATAAAGGAGATGAGGAAATTCTTGATTACATTTCAGAGTTAAGCTTTTAGTAGCAATGGGATAGAAGGTTATGGAGAAAAGGGGTTCTGCTTTACTTTGATTTTCGAACTTACTGTAGAGAGGGTGATCAGAGAGGTCATGTAGGTAACTGTATTAATATTATATTATAATTAGTAACTTGATTGCAAGCTCTTGGAGGTAGGGGCTGCCTTTTTTTCCTTCTATATCCCCCTCTGAACTCTTCTGTCTGTTATTTAGTCGTCTGAGGACTTTTTAGGTAGTATCATTTTAAGGAAACAAGAAGTAAGAGTCAGAAGACATGGGTTTGACCTTTTCCTGTGAACTGGTGTGTGACCAAGTCAGGGAAGTTCTCTGGACCTCAGTTCCTTCCTATTTTAAATGAGTGGGCAAGGACTGTTGCATTTCCAAAGTTGTAATAGTACCACTTATGAAGTTGCAAATATGAATAAATGAAGACTTGGCATCTTCTAATCTGTACCTGATTTATAGTGATATCTTACACAGGCACCCTGGTCACACTGACTTTTTCATTTCTGTACTATCCCATTCCACTCTATGGAAACAACTTTTGTCATCACCCTTTCTTCCCAGCCTGCTCTTTGCTCTTCCTTTTGTGTAGTATGCATTTTGAAAATGTGGCTTTAGGCTTTTTGTTATCTTGTAAAACGTGTTTTATAAGGATTTTAGAGATAGTTTTATTGTACTTTACTTTTGTAAATAGCTACTTCTAGATGGAGAAAAGTATAAGGTCATCACCCTATAAAAGATTAGCTTAGGGAGAATTATAAGGAATTTTTAACTATAATTGCTTGGTCATTCATTTGAATTTTAAAAATTGGTCATGATAGAATTCAGGGAGTTTTAACTTCTAAGCACAGAAAATGGCATTATTTGGGGTTCTTTCAACTTTTCTCCCTGACATAGGTGTTATAAGCACAATTTTTAACAAATATTTGACAGGTTTGAATTTGTTTGCATCCTTTTCTTGCCCACTTTTCATCAGAGATGCAAATATAGTTTAAGAAAATGAAAAGTATATTATTAGTAAGAAGAAGTTAGTTGATGGTTTTTTAATTCTGTACTGTTCTAAAGTTGTCTTCATACAGTTGAAAAAAATGTCCTTAGCTTGACTGGTCATGTCTGGCAGATGTTGAATGAATCCCATCAAGAATTTGCAATGTGAACTTCCTGTCCAAAGTCTGTCACGTAGTTAGATGTGCTAGCTTCTCTGAACTTATTTCCTTTGCTTTAAAAACAGCAGTAATTTTCCTGCTTTGACTATGTTAGAAGAGCTGTTGTTAGTATGGGAAAGCAGTTAGTAAAGCTATAGGCAAATGTAAACTATTATTAGGTATGACTATGTATGAAACCCATTTCTAATAAAAGAATCAAGCAATTGATTTTGAATATACTGCAGAAAGTATTGTATACGAGTGGTTTGAACATCTCATTATGTTGAGATGTTGGGTAATTCATCCAACTACTTATTATAATAGTATCTTAGTATGTAGTATAATAATAATAGTCTTATTGCAATTGATAGATATTTTGTTCTCCCTGTTAATATGAAAGAGGTAGCTAGAGTTTTGGGATGTCTCTGCTGTTTTGGTTGATCAGTTTTCCATTTGGCTACGGGGTTAAAACCTCTGGGGCATGAGGTTTGGGGTCAGAAAGATATTTCTAGGTAAAAAAATACTTTGAGGCGAGTGATTTCCTTTGTGAAATAATTGGGAATAAGTTTAAGAATAGAGAGGAACAATCTCAAGTTAGGCTCAGGGACAGTCCAGCAATTTTTGATATGTTATACTTTCTTAGTTTAAGGAACTTTATTGAAGAGACTTGATGCTTCTTAGAGATAAAAATGCATAGAATGCTTCTTTTGAGTTCCCCAATTTATTGACCAGTATCTATATTTTCTGTCTTATACAAACAAATTTCATGCCTTCTAAATGGTTACTTTGTATTTTACTTTTTCCTGTGGGTTTTAATTTTTATTCTTAAAATTGAAACAATTTTTGTATCCTTGATTACTATGAAGTTTCAGCTGGCTATTTGAAAAGGTGATTTTTGTTTTAAATTACCTTCCTAAAATCACAAGGGAAAGACAGAGTTTTCACTCTCTGACTTTGAATTAGTTGTGTGTGTGTGTGTTTTGCTTTTTAATCCTTGGGCATAGTTTAGGAAGCTAAAGTTTAGAATCTCCAGATTTAATGCAACCTTGCTTTCTCAGGAAGAGCCTTAAGTTTGGTGGTATCGGGGGAAGGGGATTCAGATTTTTGTTTTTTTTCCTATAAAAACGTATTTTTAAAAAATGATTTAAGTATGTTTGAAATGTTTAGTACTAAAAGATAGAATAGTATAATTAATCCATATGTACCCATCACCCAGCTCTAACAATTATTCTACTCATGGCTGTCTTATTTCAGATACACCTCTCTGTTTGCAAGATTATTTTCAACTAGATCTCAGGCATTATATCACTTTAACTGAAAATACTTAGGATTTCTAAGAGATAAGGACTCTTTTCAGGTGTGATAGTTAGCATTGTTATGTTTTAAAAATTAGTAATTCCTAAATGTCATTTAATCAGTGTTCAAAGCTCCCTAATTGTCCCATAAATGTCTTTTACTAGGTTTGTTTGAATCAGGAATCAAACACAGGCCATACATGGCATTCGATTGATATCTCTTAAATCTTTTTTTTCTTTATTAGAGAAGATGTGGGCTTACAGAACAATCATTATAAAATACAGGATTCCCATATACCACCCCACCAACAACAACTTGCATTGGTGTGGAACATTTGTTACAACTGATGACAGCCCATTTTTATAATTGTACTATTAAGTAAAGTCCTTGATTTAACTTAGGGTTCATTGTGTAGTGTATCTATAGATTAAGAAAAAAATTATTCTGAACCATAGATAAAATCTAACATTTCCCCTTTTAATCACATTCAGATATATATATTTCAGTGCTGTTACTGCATTTGAAAGGTTATGCTATAATCACCACTATCCATTACCAAAACATTTCCATCATTGCAAATAGGAACCCTGTATATTTTAAGCCTTAACTTCCCATTCTCTATCCCCACCCTGTTCCGTGTTGACCCATATTCTAGATTCTGACTCTCTGAGTGTGTGTATTCTAATTGTTTCAAATCATTGAGATCGTAAAATATTTGTTCTTTTGTGTCTGGCTTATATCACTCAACATGATGTCTTCAAGGTTCACCCATGTTGTCACATACATCAAGACTTCATTTTTTTGGCTGAAAAATATTCCAGTGAATGTATACACCACATTTTATTTATCCATTCATCAGTTTATGGACACTTGGGTTTCTTCCATCTTTTGGCAATTGTGAAGAATGCTGCTATGAACATTGGTGTGCAAATAGCTATTCAAGTGCCTGTTTTCAATTCTATTGGATAGTAGTGGGATTGTGAGGTCATATGATGGTTGTATCCTTAGCTTTCTGAGGAACCACCAAACTATTTTGAACAGCGGCTGCACCATTTTACATCGCCATCAGCAATGAATGAGTGTTCCTGTTTCTCTGTATCTTCTCCAACACTTGTTATTGTCCTTTTTTTTTTTTTAATAGCAGCCATCCTAATGAGTGTGAAATGGTATCTTGGTGTTTTGATTTGCTAATGATGTTGCGCATCTTTTCATGTGCTTTGTGGCTGTTCATGTATCTTCTTTGGAGAGATGTCCGAGTCTTTGGCACATTTTAAAAATTGGTTTGTTTGTCTTGTTAAATTGAAGATTTCTTTATGTATTCTGGATATTAAACCTGTATTGGTTATGTGGTTTCCAAATATTTTCTCCCATTGTGTTGGTTGTCATTTTACTTTCCTTTGATGTACAAAAATTTTTAATTTTGATGAGGTTCCATTTATTTTTTTTTTCTTTAATTGCTTGTGCTTTGGGTGTAAAATCTAAGAATCCATTGCTTAATACAAGGTCCTCAAGATGATTCCCTATGTTTTTTTATAGGAGTTTGATAGTTCTACCTCTTATATTAAGGTTTTTTGATCCATTTTGAGTTGATTTTTGTATATGGTGTGAGGTGTAGGGGTCCTCCTTTTTTTTCGCGAATGGAGAACCAGTTTTCCCAGCGCCATTTGTTGAAGAGACTCTTCTTTCTCAATTGAGTGTTCTTTCCCCCTGGTCAAAAATCAGTTGGCCATAAATGTGATGGTTGATTTCTGAGTTCTCAGTTTGATTCCATTGGCCTGTATGTCTGTTCTTGTGCCAGCACCATACTGTTTTGATTACTGTAGCTTTGTAATAAGTTTTAAGATTGGGAAGTATGTATCCTCCAATTTCATTATTCTTTTTCAAGATGACTTTAGCTATTAGGGGCTCCTTACCCTTCCAAATAAATTTGATGATTGGATTTTCCATTACTGCAAAGAAGGTTGGAATTTTGATTAAGATTGCATTGAATCTATAAATTGTTTTAGGTAGTATTGACATCTTAATGATATTTAGTCTTCTAATCCATGAATGTGTAATGTCCTTCCATTTATTTAGGTCATCTTTGATTTCTTTTAGCAATGTTTTGTAGTATTCTGGGTACAAATCCTTTATATCCTTGGTTAGATTTATTCTTAGGTATTTGATTATTTTAGTAGCTATTGTGAATGGAGTTTTTTTTCTTGATTTTTTTTTTCTGATTGTTCATTGCTTGTGTATAGAAACACTACTGATTTTTGGGTGTTGATCTTGTACTTTGGCACTTTTCTGAATTATTTATTAGCTCTTAGAGCTTTGTTGTGGATTTTTCAGGATTTTCTGTATATAGGATCATGTCATCTACAAATTGGGAAAGTTTTACTTCTTCCTTTCCAATTTGGATGCCTTTTATTTCTTTTTCTTGCCTAATTGCTCTGGAAAGAACTTCCAGTACAGTTTTGAGTAACAGTGGTGACAGGGGGCATCCTTTTCTTGTTCCTGATCTTAGGGAAAAGCTTTCAGTCTTTCACCGTTAAGTAGGATGTTAGCTATGGGTTTTTTGTATATGCACTTTGTCATGTTGGGAAGTTTCCTTCTATTCCTACTGTTGTAAGTATTTTTATCAAGAAGGAGTATTGTATTTTGTCAAATGCCTTTTCTGCATGAGTTGAGATGATTTGTTTTCATTCATTGTATTAATATGATGTATTAAATTAATTGAATTTCTTATCAACCAACCTTAACAGGGATAAATTCCACTTAATCCTGGTGTATAATTCTTTAAATATGCTTTTGGATTCAGTTTGCTAATACTTTGATGAAGGTTTTTGCATCTATAGTCGTAAGAGATTAGTCTGTAGTTTTCTTTGCTTGTGGTATCTTCACTGGCTTTGGTATGTTGGTCATGTTGGCCTCATAGAATGAATTAAGGAGTGTTTCCTCCTCTTCAATTTTTTGGAAGAGTTAGAGTAGAATTGGAGTTGAGTATTCTTGGAATGTTTGGTAGAGTTCCCCTGTGAAGTCATCTGGTCCTGGGTTTTTCTTTGTTGGGAGGTTTTTGATTACTGATTTGAAGTCTTCTATTTAATGTAAGCATTTAGAGCTACAGATTTCCCTCTCAGCTCTGCCTTCCTTGCATCCCATAAGGTTTGGTATATTGTATTTGCATTTTTATTTGCTTCAAGATATTACCTAATTTCACTTGTGCATTCCTCTTAAGAGTTGGTTGTTTGAGAGTATATTGTTTAATATCCACTTTTTTGTGAATTTTCCCTTTCTCCCTCTGTTATTAACTTCTAGCGGCATTCCACTGTGGTTGGAGAAAATATATTGTATGATTTCAGTATTTTTGAATTTATTGAGATTTATTTTGTGAACCAACTTATGGTTTATCCTGAGGAACAATCCATGTGCACCTGAGAAGTATGTGTATTCTGTATATGTCTGTTAGATTTAATTGGTTTAATGTGTCATTCAATTCCTGTACATCCTTACTGATCTTCTTACTATATGTTCAATCCATAATCAAGAGTGGTATGTTAAAGTCTCCTATTAATGTAGAACTGTCAGTTTTTCCCTTCAAATCTGTCATTATTTGCTTCATAAATTTTAGTGCTCTGCTGTTAGGTACATATATATTTATAATTGTTACATCTTCCTATTGAATTGTCTTCTTTATCATATATAATGGCTATCTTTGTCCCTTGTAACTGTTTTTGACTTGAAGTCCATTTTATCTGATATTAGTTTAGCTTTCCCAGCTCTTCTTTGGTTATTACTTTCATGGTCTATATTTTCTATCCTTTCACCCCCTATTTATTTGTATTTTTGAATTAAAGTTGAGTCTTTTGCAGACAGCATATAGTGGGGTCTTTTTTTTTTTTTTTTTTTTTAACCTTTTTCTGCCAATCTCTGCCCTTCGACTGGAGAGTTTAATCCATTTACATTAATGTCACTACTGATACTATAGGACTTTCTTCTGCTATTTTGCTATTTAGCCTTTTAAGTCTTATACCTTTATTGTCTCTCCCATTAATGCCAACTTTTGTATTTATTTGCTTTTTTGTGCTGTACAGTATTGGATGCCTTCTCATTCCTATCTGGATATATTTTTCATCTCTTTTCCTTGTGGTTATCATGGGGTTAAAATTTAACATCCTAAATATATGACAATCATGGTTGGTTTGATACCAACGTAACTTCAGTAGTATGCACATGTACTTTTCCTGTATCCCTCTTCCCCCCACCACTTTTTGGATACTCATTACCATTTATATCTTTTTGTATTGTATGTCAAACAGCACAGATTTATCCTTACTCTTGATGCATTTGCATTTTTGCACCTGTAGGATGTATGAACTGGAGTTACATATCAAACAATATAGTACAATAGTACTGGCATTTATAATTACCCAAATGGTTACCTTTACTACAGGTCTTTATTTCTTTATGCTGCTTTGAACCACTGTTTATTGTCCTTTCATTTCAGGTTGAAGAATCTCCTTAGCATTATTTATAGGGCACGTCTAGTGATGATGAACTCCCTCAGTTTTTATTTATCTGAGAATGTCTCAATCTCTCCCTCATTTTTGAAAGAGGATCTTGCCGGATATAAAATTTTTGTTTGGCAGTTGTTTTCTTTCAGCACTTTTAAGTATTTCAACCCACTGCCTTCTAGCCTCCTTCTTGAGAGAAATCATCACTCAGTTTAATTGGGACTCCCTTGTACGTAACACGTTTCTTTTCTGTCTCTTTACTAAGATTCTCATATTCCTCATTCATTGTTTTCCTGATATCCTTTAGTTCTTTCTTTGTATTTTCCTTCATCTCCTTGAGCATTTTAAAGATAATTTTTTTAAAAGGCTTTGTCTGGTATGTCCACATTCTCATCTTCTTCATTGGTATTTTTTACATTTTAATCCTCTTTCTCTGGATGAACCTGTTTTTTTATTGTTTTTTACTCTTGTTGTACAGTGTATATTTTAATATTTTAAAATGTTAACTTGATTTTGTAACCAGAGATAAGGCAGAGATTTTCTTGAGTTTCAGTCCTTCTACCAGGTTGGTCTGCTCAAGGCGAATGCCGTGTACTGAGTTTTCCCTGTCTTTCTGGGCCTCTGTCTTGTCCTGGACTTTTGCTTTTAGTTGTTTTGGAGTTCCCCCTGTTTACAAAGAAGTTTGGTTATCCTGTCTGTTTCCCAGGAGACAGAGTCCCCCTCTCTTGGGTGTTTGAAGCCAGTGAAGCTTTGCCCTACCTTGTCCACATCTATAGTTTCTTTTATTCCTTTCATTTTCTGAAGCTGCTTTTGCCTGAAGGACAAATTCTGGGAGGAGTGACATGTTGGAGAGGACTTTCCTAATTCAGTCTTTCCAGCTAAAACAGGGTGAGGGGCCCATGAAGTTGGCACAGACTGGCTCCAAATTGTTCTGGGGAGGGGATCAGGAAGGGCACAAGAGTTTCTCTGATAGCTCCTTAGAGCTGTGCTTTCCTGGCTTGCCCAGCAAATGCAACTGTTCAATTATCTGCTTCCCACAGCCTTGAGGATGTGTTGTTGCTTTAAATCTCCACTGTCTGTGCCCCTATCTGGGGCAGGCTGGAATAATAGCTGCCATCAGAACTGGGCCCCCAACAATCCGAAGTCACTAATTAAAAACCATGGTCAGTGATTGGCTGTGCCCACCCTTGGCCTTGGGGAAGAGGATTTTTATGTCCCTTTCTGTTACCAATGATATAGTCAAGGACTAGACCCCGCAGCAGCCTGCTGTGAGAGTGGGGATGGGTACCAGTGGCTACTGCATGGAGAGAGCAGTTTACTCTTCTTTACTGTCATTTATAAGCCTCTTCCTTTCACTCTTCTCTGTGTACTAGATAATGTTTTTCTGGCCTCTGGAGTTTCAAATTAGTTGTTTCAGACAGTTTCTGTCTGTTTAGTAGCTTTTTTGGTGGAAGTACTGAGTCTTTGAGCTCCCTACTCTGCCATCTTTCCCATAAGTCCCTCTTTATTTTTAAAATTTACATTCCCTTGCTATCTTTTAAAGTTTTGTATTTGATTTGGTGTTTATTTATTGAAGAAGCTGAGACAGCTTTCCTGGATTTAGCTACTGCATCCAAATTTTTTTCCTGTTTATAAGAGTTAATATATAATTGTTGTATGATATTTGGAAAATAAAGAAATGTATAAAGTAACAGGTAAAATCCCAGAGATAACCAATGTTAAAATTTTAGTATACTTTCAGCTTTTTCATGCACATGTGTGTACATGTGTATTCCTATGCTTAAAAGTTTTTTTTAATTTTTAATTTTATTTTTTATTGAGACATATCTAACATAAAATTTGCTGTTTTAACTATTTTTAAGTGTATAATTCACTGGCATTTATTACAGTTAAAATTTGCTACCATCATCACCATCCATTATTAAATTTTTTTCATCAAACCCATCTAGAAACTCTGTACCCTTTAAATCACTAACTCCCCATTTCGTGTCCCCTCAACTCCTGCTATCAACTAATCTGTTATCTGTCTCTGTGATTTTACCTATTCTAGGTTTTTCATATAAGTGAAATCAAACTGTAATTGTCCTTTTATATGTGGCTTATTTCACTTACCATAATGTTTTCAAGGTTCATCCTTGTTGTAGCATGTATCAGAACTTCATTCCTTTTTATGGCTGAATAATATTCCATTATAGGTATATACCACATTTCATTTATCCATTTGTTTCTTGATGGACACGAGTTGTTTCCACCATTTAGCTATTGTGAGTAATGCTGCTATGAACATTGTTATGTAAGTGTCTGAGTCTCTACTTTTGGATATATACCTAGAAGTGGCATTGCTGGGTCATATGATAATTCTGTGTTCAATTTTTTGAGGAACCCAATACTTTTAAAATATGTGCATGTTGCTTTGCTTATTTTCATATCCTTTTCCAAAAACTTTTAACATTATGTTGTGATCATTTCCCTCATCATTATGAAAGAAAATAGGACACTTGACTGCATATGCTCCACAGAATCTTAATTTAAGCATTTCCTTTTACCCAGGCATTTAGATTGCTTCAATTTTTCACTTTTATAAAGACCATGCTAGCCATCTTTGTACATAAATCTTTATATTTCAGATTATTTTCCTTAGAGAAAGTCTTAGAACTGGAATTAAACTTAAGGAGTTATATTGCCAGAAAAATTACTACCCTTTATAATCTCAAATACGATATATGGATGATTCTTTCTTATTTAAGAATAAGAATCTATTTGTATAAGCTCTATTACAGACATATTTATGGAATGTGGTTTTCCCCCTTATTATTTTGCTTTTTTCATTTTACTTTTTAACGCATATGTCTTATTTTATGTAGTAAATTTGTTGATATTTTCATTGTATTTTTAGGAAGTTCTTCCCCAAAGGTCAAATAATTATTTACCTAGATTGTCTCTTAGAATTATTGGTTTCTTATGTTCTTAATTTTTTTGTTTCTTTTTTAAACCTATCTACAGTAGGTATGAGATGAGCTTAAAAAAAAAAGTTGTCCTCCCCCCCTCAATTGCTAGCTTGTTTTTCTAGGACCATCTGTTGAAATACTGACCCGTTTTCCATTTATTTGTGATTTAGGTTTTGATATATAAGTAGAAATATACTTCCTGGTTGGTATGTTTAGGAAATTCTAGAAAAAAAAAATTGATTTCTTATTTAGGGTGTTGTAATACTCTCTCTCATACCTCTCTTCCATCCACTGTCTTTTTTCTCTTTGCCGTCCCAGCTATGGTAAGCATCCAAAGGCCTTTTTTTCTGGATGTGCCTTGGGGAAATATCTGAAGACTAGTCTGGAGCCTTGTCGTTTTCTTTTTTTTTTTTTTTTCCTTCTGAATTATGTGTTTCTTAATGATTTTTATGATTAATAAATTTTCATTTGTCTTTATTTTAAATGCAACAAAACATTTATACCAACATCAGTTTGTAGAGAGTACACTCTATGGTTTCAGTATTTTGAGTCATTTAATTATTGCTAAAACTTCTGTCAGAGAGTAAAACTTTGAAAACTGATTTTGCAAAGCATGATTGCCTCAAATTTGGGTCACAGGCTGCAACATTTGACTTCAGAATTATCCTTTGTAGGTCTACTTAGATATTTTATTGTTTCTTCATTGATGTTAGGATTTGGTTCATTTTGTAAAATATTTACTTACGGAGTTTAGAATCCTTTATGTTTTATATCATTAATTTTAAACTATAAATTAAGTGATAATAGAGGTTCAGACAAAAGGCTTTAGACAATTTGGCATATACAGTTGAAGGGAAAATTGGGATTTAATTATTTTTTCCTAGACTAATAGTTTTTGTACGGGGGGAGAACAAGAAGCTTACTGTAATGTTATTCTTTTCAAGTTAATATTTTTGAATAGTTAATTCTCATAGTATAAATTCAGAAGACATAAAGTGATATACAGTGAAAAGCCTCCTTACCACTCCTGTCCCCTAGTCACTTAGGACCCTTTTCCAGAGGCAATCAATTATATTAACTATTTTTAAATACTAAATTCTTGAAGTTTGGGACGATTCGCAAACATCTCTCCAAAGATATAGACTTATTCTCAAGTTATGAATGTTTTGGAGTTTTGGAATCAGCCTTTAATTTTTATTTGAGCAGTTATCTTTTGTTTATGTGTATATAGAAATGTTTGCATACATGTCTAAATTTACTTATGTATTTGTAAATACATAATTTTGGTTCAAAAAGTAAAATGTTTGTGGTATAAAGAATTAGGAAAACAGTTGGGAAAAATGGTCTTATCACCTTAACAGAAGCAATGTAATTTTTTTTTTTTTTCTGGGTAATACGATTAGGGATCTTTTTTTTTTTTTTTTTTTTTATTCAATTTTATTGAGATATATTCACATACCATACAATCATCCAAAGTGTACATTCAATTGTTCACAGTACTATCACATAATTGTGCATTCATCACCCCAATCTATTTTTTTTTTTACATTCTTTTTTTTTTTAATCATCATTTTATTGAGATATATTCACATACCACGCAGTCATACAAAACAAATTGTACTTTCGATTGTTTACAGTACCATTACATAGTTGTACATTCATCACCTAAATCAATCCCTGACACCTTCATTAGCACACACACAAAAATAACAAGAATAATAATTAGAGTGAAAAAGAGCAATTGAAGTAAAAAAGAACACTGGGTACCTTTGTCTGTTTCTTTGCTTCCCCTACTTTTCTACACATCCATCCATAAACTAGACAAAGTGGAGTTTGGTCCTTATGGCATTCCCAATCCCACTGTCACCCCTCATAAGCTACATTTTTATACAACTGTCTTCGAGATTCATGGGTTCTGGGTTGTAGTTTAATAGTTTCAGGTATCCACCACCAGCTACCCCAATTCTTTAGAACCTAAAAAAGGTTGTCTAAAGTGTGCGTAAGAGTGCCCACCAGAGTGATCTCTCGGCTCGTTTTGGAATCTCTCTGCCACTGAAGCTTATTTCATTTCCTTTCACATCCCCCTTTTGGTCAAGAAGATGTTCTCCGTCCCACGATGCCGGGTCTACATTCCTCCCCGGGAGTCATATTCCACGTTGCCAGGGAGATTCACTTCCCTGGGTGTCTGATCCCACGTAGGGGGGAGGGCAGTGATTTCACCTTTCAAGTTGGCTTAGCCAGAGAGAGAGGGCCACATCTGAGCAACAAAGAGGCATTCAGGAGGAGACTCTTAGGCACAAATACAGGGAGGCCTAGCCTCTCCTTTGCAGCAACCGTCTTCCCAAGGGTAAAACTTATGGTAGAGGGCTCAACCCATCAAACCACCAGTCCCCTATGTCTGTGGTCATGTTAGCAACCATGGAGGTGGGGTAGGCGAATACCGCTGCATTCTCCACAGGCTCCTCAAGGGGGCACTACATCTTTTTTTTTTTTTTTTCCTTGTTTGTCTTTTTTCTCTTTTTTTTAACTTTCCCTTCTTTTTTAAAACAACTGTATGAAAAAAAAAGTTAAAAAGAAAACAAACATACAATAAAAGAACATTTCAAAGAGACCATAACAAGGGAGTAAGAAAAAGACAACTAACCTAAGATAACTGCTTAACTTCCAACATGTTCCTACTTTACCCCAAGAAAGTTACATAATATAGCAACATTTCAGTGAACTTGTTCCTACTACATCCATCAGAAATTAACAGACCATAGTCATTTCTGGGCATCCCCAGAACGTTGAATAGCTTATCTGTTCTTCTTGGATTATTGTTCCCCCTTCCTTAATTGCTCTCTACTGCTAGTTCCCCTACATTCTACATTATAAACCATTTGTTTTACATTTTTCAAAGTTCACATTAGTGGTAGCATATAATATTTCTCTTTTTGTGCCTGGCTTATTTCGCTCAGCATTATGTCTTCAAGGTTCATCCATGTTGTCATATGTTTCACCAGATCGTTCCTTCTTACTGCCGCGTAGTATTCCATCGTGTGTATATACCACATTTTATTTATCCACTCATCTGTTGAAGGACATTTGGGTTGTTTCCATCTCTTGGCAATTGTGAATAATGCTGCTATGAACATTGGCGAGCAGATATCTGTTCGTGTCACTGCTTTCCTATCTTCCGGGTATATACCGAGAAGTGCAATCGCTGGATCGAATGGTAGCTCTATATCTAGTTTTCTAAGGAACTGCCAGACTGACTTCCAGAGTGGCTGAACCATTATACAGTCCCACCAACAGTGAATAAGAGTTCCAATTTCTCCACATCCCCTCCAGCATTTGTAGTTTCCTGTTTGTTTAATGGCAGCCATTCTAACCGGTGTTAGATGGTATCTCATTGTGGTCTTAATTTGCATCTCTCTAATAGCTAGTGAAGCTGAACATTTTTTCATGTGTTTCTTGGCCATTTGTATTTCCTCTTCAGAGAACTGTCTTTTCATATCTTTTGCCCATTTTATAATTGGGCTGTCTGTACTATTGTCATTGAGTTGTAGGATTTCTTTGTATATGCAAGATATCAGTCTTTTGTCAGATACATGGTTTCCAAAAATTTTTTCCCATTGAGTTGGCTGCCTCTTTACCTTTTTGAGAAATTCCTTTGAGGTGCAGAAACTTCTAAGCTTGAGGAGTTCCCATTTATCTATTTTCTCTTTTGTTGCTTGTGCTTTGGGTGTAAAGTCTAGGAAGTGGCCTCCTAATACAAGTCTTGAAGATGTTTTCCTACATTATCTTCTAGGAGTTTTATGGTACTTTCTTTTATATTGAGATCTTTGGTCCATTTTGAGTTAATTTTTGTGTAGGGGGTGAGGTAGGGGTCCTCTTTCATTCTTTTGGATATGGATATCCAACTCTCCCAGCCCCATTTGTTGAAAAGACCATTATGGCTCAGTTCGGTGACTTTGGGGGCCTTATCAAAGATCAGTCGGCCATAGATCTGAGGGTCTATCTCTGAATTCTCAATTCGATTCCATTGATCTATATGTCTATCTTTGTGCCAGTACCATGCTGTTTTGGCAACTGTGGCTTTATAATAAGCTTCAAAGTCAGGGAGTGTAAGTCCTCCCACTTCGTTTTTCTTTTTTAGAGTGTCTTTAGCAATTCGAGGCATCTTCCCTTTCCAAATAAATTTGATAACTAGCTTTTCCAAGTCTGCAAAGTAGGTTGTTGGAATTTTGATTGGGATTGCATTGAATCTGTAGATGAGTTTGGGTAGAATTGACATCTTAATGACATTTAGCCTTCCTATCCATGAACATGGAATATTTTTCCATCTTTTAAGGTCCCCTTCTATTTCTTTTAGTAGAGTTATGTAGTTTTCTTTGTATAGGTCTTTTACATCTTTGGTTAAGTTTATTCCTAGGTACTTGATTTTTTTAGTTGCTATTGAAAATGGTATCTTTTTCTTGAGTGTCTCTTCAGTTTGTTCATTTCTAGCATATAGAAACATTACTGACTTATGTGCATTAATCTTGTATCCCGCTACTTTGCTAAATTTGTTTATTAGCTCTAGTAGGTGTATCGTTGATTTCTCAGGGTTTTCTAGATATAAGATCATATCATCTGCAAACAATGACAGTTTTACTTCTTCTTTTCCAATTTGGATGCCTTTTATTTCTTTGTCTTGCCGGATTGCCCTGGCTAGCACTTCCAGCACAATGTTGAATAACAGTGGTGACAGCGGGCATCCTTGTCTTGTTCCTGATCTTAGAGGGAAGGCTTTCAGTCTCTCACCATTGAGTACTATGCTGGCTGTGGGTTTTTCATATATGCTCTTTATCATGTTGAGGAAGTTTCCTTCAATTCCTACCTTTTGAAGTGTTTTTATCAAAAAGGGATGTTGGATTTTGTCAAATGCTTTTTCAGCATCTATTGAGATGATCAATTGATTTTTCCCTTTCGAGTTTTTAATGTGTTGTAATACATTGATTGTTTTTCTTATGTTGAACCATCCTTGCATGCCTGGAATGAACCCCACTTGGTCATGGTGTATGATTTTTTTAATGTGTCTTTGGATTCGATTTGCAAGTATTTTGTTGAGGATTTTTGCATCTATATTCATTAGGGAGATTGGCCGGTAGTTTTCCTTTTTTGTAGCATCTTTGCCTGGTTTTGGTATTAGATTGATGTTAGCTTCATAAAATGAGTTAGGTAGTGTTCCATTTTTTTCAATGTTTTGAAAGAGTTTGAGTAAGATTGGTGTCAGTTCTTTCTGGAAAGTTTGGTAGAATTCCCCTGTGAAGCCATCTGGCCCTGGGCATTTATTTGTGGGAAGATTTTTGATGACTGATTGGATCTCTTTGCTTGTGATGGGTTGGTTGAGGTCTTCTGTTTCTTCTCTGGTCAGTCTAGGTTGTTCATATGTTTCCAGGAAATTGTCCATTTCTTCTACATTATCCAGTTTGTTGCCATACAGTTGTTCATAATATCCTCTTATAATTTTTTTAATTTCTTCAAGATCTGCAGTTATGTCACCTTTTTCATTCATTATTTTGTTTATATGGGTTTTCTCTCTTTTTGATTTTGTCAGTCTAGCTAGGGGCTTGTCAATCTTGTTGATCTTCTCAAAGAACCAACTTTTGGTGATATTTATCCTTTCTATTGTTTTTTTGTTCTCTATGTCATTTATTTCTGCTTTAATCCTTGTTATTTCTTTTCTTCTACTTGGTTTAGGATTGGTTTGCTGTTCATTTTCTAGCTTCTTCAGTTGATCCATTAGTTCTTTGATTTTGGCTCTTTCTTCATTTTTAATATATGCGTTTAGTGCTATAAATTTCCCCCTTAGCACTGCTTTTGCTGCATCCCATAGGTTTTGGTATGTTGTGTTCTCATTTTCATTCGTCTCTATATATTTCACAATTTCTCTTGCTATTTCTTCTTTAACCCACTGATTGTTTAGGAGTGTGTTGTTTAACCTCCAGGTATTTGTGAATTTTCTAAGTCTCTGATGGTTATTGACTTGTAATTGTATTCCATTGTGGTCAGAGAATGTGCTTTGAATAATTTCAATCTTTTTAAATTTATTGAGGCTTGTTTTATGCCCCAGCATATGATCTATTCTGGAGAAAGTTCCGTGAGCACTAGAAAAGTATGTGTATCCTGGTGATTTGGGATGTAATGTCCTGTAGATGTCTGTTAAATCTAATTCATTTATCAGATTGTTTAGGTTTTCAATTTCCTTATTGGTCTTCTGTCTGGTTGATCTATCTATAGGAGAGAGTGATGTGTTGAAGTCTCCCACAATTATTGTGGAAACATCAATTGCTTCCTTTAGTTTTGCCAATGTTTCTCTCATGTATTTTGTGGCACCTTGATTGGGTGCATAGACATTTACGATTGTTATTTCTTCTTGCTGAATTGCCCCTTTTATTAGTATGTAGTGGCCTTCTTTGTCTCTCAAAACATCCCTGCATTTGAAGTCTATTTTATCTGAGATTAATATTGCTACACCTGCTTTCTTTTGGCTGTAGCTTGCATGAAATATTTTTTTCCATCCTTTCACTTTCAGTTTCTTTGTGTCCCTGTGTCTAAGATGAGTCTCTTGTATGCAACATATTGATGGTTCATTTTTTTGATCCATTCTGCGAATCTATATCTTTTAATTGGGGAGTTTAATCCATTTACATTCAACGTTAAAACCGTGAAGGCATTTCTTGAATCGGCCATCTTATCCTTTGGATTATGTTTGCCATATTTTTCCCTCTCTCTATTAATATCCTTTATTGTACCCATACCGAATCTCTTTAGTACTGAACCTTTCTCCAAGTCTCTCTGTCCTGTCTTTGTTTCTCTGTCTGTAGGGCTCCCTTTAGTATCTCCAGTAGGGCAGGTCTCTTGTTAGCAAATTCTCTCAGCATTTGTTTGTCTGTGAAAAATTTAAGCTCTCCCTCAGATTTGAAGGAGAGCTTTGCTGGATAAAGTATTCTTGGCTGGAAATTCCTCTCACTCAGAATTTTAAATATATCGTGCCACTGCCTTCTTGCCTCCATGGTGGCTGCTGAGTAGTCACTACTTAGTCTTATGCTGTTTCCTTTGTATGTGGTGAATTGCTTTTCTCTTGCTGCTTTCAGAACTTGCTCCTTCTCTTCTATGTTTGACAGTGTGATCAGTATATGTCTCGGAGTGGGTTTTTTTGGATTTATTCTATTTGGAGTTCGCTGAGCATTTATGATTTGTGTATTTATGTTGTTTAGAAGATTTGGGAAGTTTTCCCCAACAATTTCTTTGAATACTCTTCCTAGACCTTTACCCTTTTCTTCCCCTTCTGGGACACCAATGAGTCTTATATTCGGACGTTTCATATTATCTATCATATTCCTGAGGTCCATTTCGAGTTTTTCAATTTTTTTCCCCATTCTTTCTTTTATGCTTTCATTTTCCATTCTGTCATCTTCCAGGTCACTGATTCGTTGTTCAACTTCCTCTAGTCTTGTACTATGAGTGTCCAGAATCTTTTTAATTTGGTCAACAGTTTCTTTAATTTCCATAAGATCATCCATTTTTTTATTTAGTCTTGCAATGTCTTCTTTATGCTCTTCTAGGGTCTTCTTGATTTCCTTCATATCCCGTACTATGGTCTCATTGTTCATCTTTAGTTCTTTGAGTAGCTGCTCTAGGTGCTGTGTCTCTTCTGGTCTTTTGATTTGGGTGCTTGGGCTTGGGTTATCCATATCGTCTGGTTTTTTCATATGCTTTATAATTTTCTGTTGTTTTTGGCCTCGTGGCATTTGCTGAACTTGATAGGGTTCTTTTAGGGTTTGTAGACCAGTTGAAGTCCTTATCTCTAATTTATCAGATCTAGAGCTTCGTGGAGTACACTTTCTCTAACTAACCAGCAGGTGGCGTCCACGAGCCACCTGTTCTCCACAAGCCAGATCTCCCCTGCTTAGCCTTTTTGGTGAGTGGGGGAGTGAGTCTTGTGGGGCCCAATTGGTTTACCAAGCTTGCGTGTGTAGTTGGTGTTGCCTGCCCTGTATGTGGGGCGTGTTTCTGGGCAGTCGGGGAGGGGGGGTGGCCCTAACAATCAAATCTCCCTGATGATCCTAGAGTTTTAAAGCTGCTGCAATAGTCTAATCCTTCAGTTCAGTCCTGCCACAGTTTGTCTCTTTTACTGACCCACAAGTCTTTGGTATTGGTGTATGGCTCCTGAGACTTGCAAGTGGGCCCCTCTTCCAGGCTGTGCACCCCGGGTCCTCTGTTGAGGGATGACTGTGGTATGTCACAGGTGAGTGCCGTCCCCCCAGGGCAGTTCTGGGCTGCTGGGCTGTGTTAGGAGGCTCCCAGTCTGCTCAAATGATGGCTGAATGGGGCTCTGTTAATTCACACTGGTCCCCCTTCCCAGCTCTGGGACATTCAGCTGAGGTTGCAGGGAAGGCTAATGTCCACGCCCAGTTTTGTGGTGTGTGCCTGTTATTTGAAGCACTTCCGTCACACTGGGTTGTCTGGGGCAGCTCTGGGCTATGGGGCTGGCGATGGGCAGGAGTGTTTCCTGTCCACCAGGATGGTGGCTGTGAGCGGACACCCCCCTTTTCTTGGGAAGTTGTGTTGTTTAGTGAATTTTCTCAGCCACTGGATTATTGCCTTTTGTCTCAGAGCTCTCTTAGTTCTGCTCTTGACTTGACGTGCCCAAATTTCAATTCTTTGAAGCTTTCTGTATTGAGCTTCTTAGAGTAATTGTTTTAGAAAAAGCAAAAAGGATTTAAAAAAAAAAAAAAAAACGGCCCTCCTCAGAAATCTAATGGGTTATTGAAATGCTAATAGACAAAGCAACCAGGGCCATTAAGGAAAGGTGCACAGGGCAGAGAGATCAGCTTTGCTTCGGGATTTGCATATGCGCCTCAAGGCCTGATCTCCGCCCTTCCCCTTTCTGTGTTCACCAGAACTCCAAAAGTCCTCTGCTTTTATTTTGGAGTTTTTCGTGTTGTTTTTTTTCTATGCCTGTCTCCTCTCTGCTGGGCTGGCTGCTCTCAGAGTCTCTGGTGTCTGGTCTCAGTCTATCTATGGTTGGAGTTTGAATCAGTAGAATGAGTTTCCGATAAGAGCAGCCACTGCAATTCTCCCTTCTCCTTCCCGGAGCTGACAGTCCCTCCTCCCCCGGGACTGAGCCTGGCAGGGAGGGGCGCGGGTCCCCTGGCCGCAAAAACTTACAGATTTCGCTGATCTCAGCAGTTCCACGTTTTCATGAGTGTTGTATGAAGTATGCCCAAAGACAGATTGCTCTGTGGTGTCCAGTCCACGCAGTTCCTGGCTTTTTACCTACTTTCCTGGAGGAGTAACTAAAACATACAGCTCACCAGTCTGCCATCTTGCCCCGCCTCCAGCAATGTAATTTTAATGTAGAATAATCCTTGCCCAGTTTTAAATTCTGGGTAAGTAGTAATTCTACATACTTTATTTTTTTCCTTAACCACAAGAATTTCATATTGAGCATATTGAGTTTCTGACTCATTTCTTAGGAGGGAAATGAATCTCTTAGTAATGTTACTCTTGGGAGAAGGGGCAGGGAACTAACCTTTATTGAAAAAGAGAGGAAACTAGGAATTGGCAGAAGAGTTAGGAGGTTAAATAAGGGTACATATTTTTATAATGTGGCCTTGAGAAAAATAACAGAAAAATCAAGGTGCACTAATTCTGGGTCCTAGAACTAACTGCTTTGCTTTCCTTCCTTCCCTTCCTTCCTTTCCCTTCCTTCCTTCCTTCCTTCCTTTTTATTTTAGTGTGAATGGAACTGAGATGTGTATGGGGTTAGCCGACAGTCAGGTTACACTATTCTGACTATTCTGTTATATTTTGATGTGGTAGCAAGGAAAATTTGTTAAAAAAGAAAAGGAAAGAAAGAGGACTTTGCAAGTCATGCTTTTTGTTTATGTCTGGGACCACAACGGAGCCTGGGCAGCAGGGATTGTAGACTCCAAGTTATAAAATGTAAAGGAATCAAATGCTTTGCTGTAAGAACAAAAATATCTAATTTATATTAATATTTATTAATTTATAAGCCTTTGGTAGAATTATAGGAAGAGAGATACCGAAAAGTTTCTGGAGAACAGTAGATAATTGTGGAATTAATGATATATCATCTATTATTACTCAATTAGGATAAGTTAAATGTCAATAATAAACATTTTTATAATTTTTTAAAGACTTTTTCTCTAAAATCACCTGTAACCCTACTTTCCCATAATTTTTCTAATCCCTCAACCCAGAGTTTTCTATCATGCTATTTTTCATGAACATAAAGAAACCGTTGGTTAATATGTGATTCTTTCTAGCATTTTGTTTTTAATGCTGTGTTTTCAAAATGAATTTAATATACATGCCGTTTTGTAAGTAGAGACAGAATGTATTATAAAGCTAATGGTTAAGTTTTCATGGTTACAAAAACAATTCATTTTCAAATTCAATTGTAATTGTAAATATTTATTCATAGTTTAGGGAAGATATTGATTATGAGAAAATTAGTATTTTATACCTCAATTATATATATTTTTTCAGTCTGAGATCTAGCAGAAACAGGATATGTTGGGTCTTCTTTGCTAGTTTCTGCTTTTTGGTGATTTGTTAATTTCCTTTGCCTGTTTGTTTTGGGCTCATAAATGACTAATTCAAAGATACATGGTTGGAGCCCTCTAGGGGTGTGCAGAGATCCTTCCTGTTTTATCACACAGACTCTGAGCCCAAAGACTATGCCTCTTATCTTTCAAGGTCGTCCCTCACTTTACCTTCCAAGGTCAGTATTCCTGTGGGATTAGAACTGGGAACATCGAGCCCTTTTTGGGGTGTCCATTCTCTGTGTCTTCAATGGGATAGCATATCAGAACAGGCCAAAACTATTGCAGAGATACTGTTAGCAAGAGAGTGGTTTTGTTAGCTACACCATGTACTATGTGATATAATGTTAACATTGGTTGAATGTGCTGTAACTGCTTATTTGCTGTCTATTATTGCACATTTTGATTCTTCATAATTTCTGGATTTTCAGTAATCCACAATTCAGGTATTTCCTTAGGACAGATTAATAGAAATATAATTCTTAAGGTATCGATACAGCATTTTAAAAACATTTTTTTATCATAGAATTTTTAAATACACAAAAGTAACAGGCTCATATATAATCAATCCCCAGATATCCATGATCAAATTTTAATAGTTTTTAACACCTGTCCAGTCTTGTTTCATTTATATCCCCCTCCACTTTTTTTTTTTTTTTAAATAAACATTTTTATTTTGGAATAATTTTAGATGTACAAAAAAGTTGCAGAGGTAACATCGAGTTCCTGTATATCCTTACTCCAGCTTCCCCTAATGTTAATATCTTATATTCATTACCATGTTCCATTTGCCAAAACTCAGAAGCCAGCACTGGTATATTACTACTGACTAAACTCCAAATCCAGACTTTATTTCACCATTTTCCATTCATGTCCTTTTTCTGCTGCAGGATTTCATCCAAAATAACATACTGCATTTAGTCATCACATCTGCTGAGTCTCCTCTGGTCTGTGACATTTTCAGTTTCCTTTCAGTTTTGTGGAATACTGTCAGATACGTTATAGAAAGCCCCTCAGTTTGGAGTTGGTTTATCTCATGGTTTTCTCATGATTAGCTTGGGGTTATGGGTTTGGGGGAAGACTTCCGCAGAGGTGAAGTGCCCTTCTCATCACATAATGTCAGGGGTTACATGAAATGAACATGATTTATATTGACTAATAATATTTACCTTAATCATTTGGTTAAGGTTGTGTTTGCTAAGTTCTCCACCCTAACATTACCTTCCCCTTCTTTGGAAGTGAGCCACTAAATCCAGTTTATACCCAAGGGAGTGGGCAGATTAGGCTTCACCTCCTGGAGGGAGGGAATATCTACTTACGGTATTTGGAATTCTTCTGTAAGGAAAAGTTGTCCCTTTTTTCTACCACTCCTTCCACTTTTCCCTCCTCTGTTGGATTAATTTAAAGCAAATCTCAGGTAACATATCATTGATATGAACTTTTTTATAGTTATTGATACTTGTTGCCAAATTGCATTCCAGAAGGGTTGTGACAGTTTACTTGCAGGGCTAGCAATATATGACCAAATTTTCATTGTGCTTTTTTGCTTTTTGTTTTTAGGTGAACGTTCACATTTTAATTTACATTTATTTGATTACTTAAAGTGACCTTTTTTTCATGTTTGTTAATTTGCTATGTTGCCTCTTTTAAGAATTGTCTTTTCCCTAGGGCTTTACCTATTTCAAAAAGGTTTTTGAGACTGTTGGTTATTTTAACTCTTCTGTCTCTTAGAGACTGAAGAGATTTATTTGCCATTTTACTTACTTGTCCTTAATTTTTACAGATCTTTAGGGTTTTGTCTTTTATTCACATCTCATGACCACATTTCTTAGTCTCTATCACATTTACCTACTGGAAGAAATTGCTAGCTATTGTTAATGCAAGAAGGAAACCAGCTCTGGCCATTTTGTGTAAAAATCATGTGATGATAGTTACATTCCAAATTAATGTGAGAATTATTGTGTGTTAGTCTAAGATATAATTGGATATTTGCTTTACAAATTCATGACTGATTCTCTCAAGAATTTTATGTTAAAATCACTTCAAAATATTTTACAAAGTTGTCTTATAAAAATAGCTAGCAATTATCCCCAAGTAGTTCATATTATCACTGGATGTTATTTTCAGGTGCTATCTTGGGATTTTAGATTGCTTATATTTTTCTGTGGTTTGCAATTTTGTTAACTCATTAGCTGACAGTCTTAAAAGATAAATATTTAAATAGAAATATGTAAAAATAGGTCCTTACTAATCTGGCTTTGAAATCACCTAGAAGGAAGGAAAGCAAATAACCCATAAAAAAAGTTCTCAATATTAGAACTAGGAAGAGTCATTGAGTACTATTATCATTAGGTTACTAAAGACTTAATATGGTATGAGGGATTAATAGCCAGAAATAAAGAGCACCTGAAATCAGTAAGAAAAAAGAGTTTGAAAAAGAAGAAATGTCAATACCAGTAAACATTTAAAAAAAGAAAAGTTCCACCTCATTAGAATTAGGAAATAAAGACGAGAGATATTTTGGGGGCCTGAAATCATGGCAAAAAAATTTTAATTGATTATATCCATATACTATTGTGCTGTGAGTAACAGTAATGGTACTCTGTATAGTTTCTCTATAATTAATATGTACTATGTCCTATTGACAGACTTAAAATTGGTAAAGATTTTTTGTGCATGCACACGGACCTAGAGATTTCATTTTTAAGTCTCTGTCCTACAGAAATATGAGTACAAAGATGTTTACTGCACCATTATATTAGCAAAAAATTGGACAGAACCTAAGTATTCTCTGGTAAAGGAATGCTTAAATAGTGCATTTGTATTTGGGAATATTATGTAGTCATTAAAACTAATGAAGTAGAGTTTTAAAAATTGAAATAAAAAGGTCTCCAAGCTTTGTATTTTATTTTACAAAACAAGTTGCAGGACATGTATAATATGGTTTCATAAAACCACGTATGTCTATATAAAATGATATATGTCTGTATATGCATAAAGACATAAATGCATATAAAAAGACCTGGTAATATTCACAGCAGAGTAATAACTATGGTACCTCTGGAGAAAGGGGGATGAATTGGGGAGAGATGAGTGAGTAGGTTGACATTTTACATTTTATTCTATGTACGTCTGAGCATGAATTTTTTTTTTTTTTGCTTTGCAAGAATTTAGGTCTTCCCATTTAGTGTTTTTTAATAATACAATAATAATGTAAAAGCTGATGTAGTTGGACTACTGAATGTATAATAGGAGGAAATATGAGCACAGTGATGTGAAATACCATCAAGAAAACATGTGCTGATGTTTTATATTTAGGTAGTGATAATAGAATTTTTTCAGTGCACAATTTGCATTTTCATGAATTAGGACTTTTGTGACCTATTGCACATTTGAGAAACCAGTTGTGAAGCTTGTTGTCTTCAAGGATCAAGCCCATGACTTTGGTATTATTTAGCATTTTTCCCTAATGCCATGGTTCATGGTTTCCAATTCTGGTCCCAGGCTGAGAACCCAGCTGAAAAAAACAAAAACAAAACAGAAACCATGGTAAATACTATACTTTTCAACAAGTTCCACAGAGGGCCTGATGCAGAGCCAGGTGGGGACCCACTGATAACAAGTAACTTGATAAAAATAGATAACACTGATAACTTTGCTATTACTATTTGCTACTTACAGTGTTTGGCCAAATTATGAACCACTGTTAAGAAGTCTGTTTCCCAAGGAATCAATACTATTTTTAAGCATGTAGCTCCAGAGCATAATTATAGAAAACATATTGTAGTGTGACTACAATATCTACTTTTTATTTTTTTACCTTTTTTATTTTTTACCTTTTCCATATTTGTAATTGAGCAATTAAGTTTGACTCCCTAAAGGTGAAGTAAGGTAAATTAAACCTACTGGAGTGCTTAAGGTCTAACAGCAGATAATAAAATGGTTAAAAGCATCGGAAAATTCCCTCAGCACATATAGAAACCCTATGACTCAACTGACTTTACTGCCAAACTCTACCAGGAAAGGCTTTGCTAGTTGTAGTAGAGGGAGGAACTGTGAAATGGAGGGAATTGCTTTTGCCTTTTCAACATACAGAGTGCATTATTTTACTACTTTTCTGTGCTAAGAATTGTTTCAGAGTGGATGATGTGAGGTCTTCAGTATGTGTAATTGTTTTGCCTTTCATGCCACATAAAAAGTCACTTGTAAGCTGTTTGTTGCTTGATACATATCTAGAGTCAGATTGCCATCATAAATATTAATTATAATAGAAAAATTATTTATAAATTTAATATTTTATTATGGGCAATTTCAAAAATATTCCTTTCATGGCCAGTTTTACTTTATCTATGCCCATATCCACCACCCTTCCTTCCCCTGGATTATTTTAACTAAATCTTAGACATTAGTGATATATTGAGGAGGTGAACAACTCTGTGAAACATGAAAAGGCAAGGCATTGTTTTAAATTAGTTTCTTGTTGAGGGTCTTGTGATGGTTAAGTTCTTCTGTCCAACCTGGCTGGGTTATGGTGTGTAGTTGTTTGGTCAGACAAGCACTAGATTGATTATTACTGTGAGGATATTTCATGGATTTGAATCATCAGTCAGTTGTTAGATGTATGTCTGATGACATCTGCGATCAACAAAGGAGATTACCTTCAGCAGTGAGAGAAGTGTTATCCAATCAGTTGAAGGTTTTAAAGGGAGAAGTGATGATTTCTATCTCTGCTTCAGCCAGCCAGCTCCTCCTGGTATTCATCGGAGTTCCCAGCTTGCAGCCTACCGAATGGACTTCAGATTTGCCAGTCTCCACAACTGTGTGAGCCAATTCCTATTACAAATGTCATAATATTTACATATACATAGAGGTCTATCTTGTTGGTTCTGTTTCCCTGGAGAACCCTTACTGATATAGATTTGGTATTGAGAATGGTTCTTGAGAAACAGAATCTTAAGGATGAGATTTCTGAGTTGGTTCTGGGGTTTTTAGAATTGTTTCTCTAATCTGATTAGGTTCCAAGGGACTAATGACTCTATTTCCAGTGACCAAGATGGCACTGATAGTCCATGGTGTGAATTGGCAATAGAGATACACAAAATATCATCGTTGGATACTGCTACTCAAATGCTTAAGCAGTGAGGCTCTGGGTGACAGTGTATTTGATACTTTTAAAGAGTTTTAAGGAGTTACAAAGTGTAATGGTGTTGGCTGGTTGTTGCTGAATGATACAGTTGTTAAAGAGATGAGTTCAAGACTTCAAATTCCTAGCTGAAGCCCTGCATGAAAGACATGAAAGTTTCTATGTGTGCCTTGAAAGAAACTCTGAAACTCTGGTTCTGAAAACCAGACCTGGAGTCTCATTGTGCGAGTGACTGAATTACAACATAAATTAAATTCCCAACCTTGCAGGGTGTCTGCTGTTAAAGTGAGGGCATTGATTGGAAAGGAATGGAGTCCTGAAAATTGGAATGGGAACATATGGGATGATAATGATGATGGGGAGGACATTGAAACCTTAGATTCTGCTGAGTCTTTGTCAGATAAACCTGTAACAGTCTGACTTGAGGAATCAGCCATCCAGCCTCCACCTGAAGAGATTAACCCTGCTGTGTGTGATAAAGCTGTAATTGCCTCCCTCACACCTGTCTGAAGAGATTAATCCTGTTCCACCAGATGGAACTCCAATGGAATACCCTGAAGTAGTTGCTTGTAAGATACTGCTAATTTTTCTCATGACCTACTCCTACCACCCCAATTTCTTACCAATAGACCTTGAAAGGTGAAGTACAAAGTGTATCTGAGGAGGAGGTACACTGTACTTCCAAAAGAACTGCATGATTTTTCCAATTTATGTAGACAGAAATCAGGGGAATCTATGTGTCGGAATGGATATTAAGGGAGAAGGATAATGGTGGAAGGAATATACGGTTGAATTTATTGTGCCTGCCCACAAAGTAGAGATTTGGGACTCACTGTTGTAGTTTGAGGGATTAGAAAGGACTTTTCACAGCTTTTTTGGGTGGTAGACAGAAGCATGGACCAAAGGGGATCTACATTGGCTGAAGTTATACCAGAACTGCCTTGGTATAATGTAAATGAGGGGATCCAAAGGCTTAGAGAGTTTGGAAAGTTAGGGTGACTTTATCATGTAAGATCTACTCACCCACCCCAGGAATGTCCAGATGACACACTGTTCACCAGGACTGTTAGGAATAACAGCTCCATCATCCCTGAAAGACTCTGCAGTTGTTCTTCTCTGTAGGTCAGATATTACTGTGGGAACTGCTGCACACTAACCTGAAATCCTTAAACACAGTGAAGATGATCGAGTCCCAGGTTGGCAGTAAATGAGTGGCATTAATGACTCAATCACCAAAGACAAGGTGGGCATGGCTACCATAATGAACAGCAAAGTCAAAGTGGTCATCAAAAGAGTCTGCCTCACAGCAACCTATGGCATTGGCTAGTTGATTGTGGGATACCTGGAAGTGAAATAGGTGGGCAGTCTACTAATTTCTTTCTTGATGTATATAAGCAGAAGAGATGTAGGTCAAGTGAACAAAAGTCCAACTTGATTCACAAAGACAGAATCAGACCCTCAGTCAGTGTCCAGTCTGGAGACAGTTTATAGACCCAAAATCCCTTGAATGAAAGGGCAGCTGGGTCCCCTTGTGGGAGGACTCTGCTACCCTGCCAAGAATTTATACTGTTAGTCTTCCTCCCAGCCTTCCCCATAGGGACCTACAGCCTTCTACCAGAGTGACTGTGCGTTAGGGAAAAGGAAATGATCAGACATTCCAGGAATTATTAGACACTGGTATGGAACTGACATTTGTTCCAAGAAACCCAAAATATCACTGTGGTCCACCAGAGTAGGGCTTATGGCGGTCATGTGATCAATGGAGTTTTAGCTTAGATCTTTCTCACAGTGAGTCTGGGTCCCCAACCTATTCTGTGGTTATTTTTCCAATTCTGGAATGTATAATTGGAATAGACATGCTTGGCAATTGGCAGAATCCTGACATAGGTTCTCTCACTTGAGGAGTGTGGCTAATATGGTAGGAAGGCCATATTAGAAGTGGAAGTCATTATAACTGCCTCTGCTTAGCAAAATAGTAAATCAAAAGCAATGCCACATTCTTGGAGGGATTGCAGAGATTAGTGCCACCATTAAGGATTTGAAGGAATCCCACCACATCCCCATTCAACTCTACTATTTGGCCTATATAGAAAACAGATGGATCTTGGAGAATAACAGTGGATTGTCATAAACTTAACCAGTTGATGACTCCAATTACAGCTGCTGTTCCACATGTGATATTGCTTAAGCAAATCAACATATCCCTTAGTATTTGGTATGTGGTTATTGATCTGGCAAATGTTTTTTTTCCTCAGTTCCTCTTATTAAAGACCGTCAGAAGCAGTTTGCTTTCACCTGGCAAGACCAGTAAACATCTTCACTGTCCTACCTCTAGAGTATATCAGCTTTCCAGCCTTATGTCATAATACAGTCCGTAGGGACCTTGATTGTCTCTCTCACATCATGCTGATTGGACTGAGTAAGAAGTAGCAGCTACTCTACTTATTGGTCAGAGAGTGGGAGACAAATCCAGCAAAAATTCATGGGCCTTCCACCTCAGTGAAATGTCTAGGCATCCAGTGGTGTGGGATATGTCAAGATATCCTTGCTAGGGTGAAGGATAAGCTGTTTGCCTTTGGCTTCTCCTGTATCTAAAAGAGAGGCCCAGTGCCTCATTGGCCTCTTTGGATCTTGGGAGATAACATATTCCTCATTTGGCTGTGCTACTCTGGCCCATTTACCTAATGACCCAAAAAGCTTCTAGTTTTTGGTGGGCACTAAAATAAGAGGAGGCTCCTTAACAGGTCCAGGCTGCTCTGCAAGCTGTTCTGCCACATTGAAACTTGCAGCAGTTCCAATGGTGCTGAAATTTTCAGTGGCAAATAGAAATGCTTTTGGAGACTTTGGCAGGCCCCTATAGGAGAAACACAGTGCAGACCCTTAGAATTTTGGAGCGAAGCCCTGCCATCCTCTGCAGATAATTACTCTCCTTTTGAGACAGCTTTTGAACTGCTACTGAGCCTTAGCAGAGACCAAATGTTTAACCATAGGCTACCAAGATATCATGAGACCTGAGTTGCCTGTCATGAATTGGTTGATGTCTCACCCACAAAACCATAAAGTTGGGCTTGCACAGCAGTACTCCATCATCAAATGGAAGTGGTATATATGGATTTGGGGTCATGCAGGTCCTGAAGGCAAAAGTAAGGTCCATGAGGAAGTGGGCCAAATGCCCATGGCTCCCCCTTATGCCCCATTACCTTCTCTTTCTCAGCCTGTATGTATGGCCTGTTGGGGAGTTCCTTACCGTCAAGTGACTGTAAACTAGGCCCAAGTGTTCTATTCCTCAAATAGTCCTGCACTCATTTACAGGTACCATCTGAAAGTGGACAGCTACAGGATTATAGCCCCTTTCTGGGACATCCCTGAAGGACAATGGTGAAGGGAAATCTTCCCAGTGGACAGAACTTCAAGCAGTGTACCTGATTGTTCCTTATTCTTGGAAGGAGAAATGACCAGCTGTCTATTTGTATAGACGAGTGGCTTGTCTGGATGTTGCCAGTGGTTTGGCTGGATGGTCAGGGACTTGAAAGGCATATGATTGGACAATTGGTGACAAAGAGGTCTGGAGGAGAGGTATATGGGTAGAACTTTCTGAATGGGTGAAAAGCATAAAGATATTTGTGTCCTATTTGAATGCCCACCAGATCCTGACTTCAGCAGAGGAGAATTTTAATCACATGATAGGATGACCTGTTCTGTGGTTATCATTCAGCCTGTTTCCCTAGCCACTCCTTTATTGTCCAATAGACTTATGAAGAAAGTGGCCATGGTGATAGATATGGAGGTTATTCATGGGCACAGTAACATGGACTTCCACTCACCAAGGCTTACCTGGCCACAGCTGTTACTGACAGTCCATCCTGTCAGCAGCAGAGACCAACACTCAATCCCAGATACAGCATCATTCCCTGAGATGTTCAGCTTGCTGCCTGGTGGCAGGTTGATCACATTGGACCACTTACATCCTGGACTTGGCAGCGTATTGTTCTAGATGGAATCGATACATACTCCAGATCCTGATTTGTCTTCCCTGCATACAGTGTTTCTACCAACACTACAGTCCGTGGACTTACAGAGTGCCTTATCCAAAGTCAAGGTATTCCACAGATCATTGGTTCTGATCAAGGAGCCCACTTCTCAAGTGAAATACATGAATGGGCACATGCTCATGGAATTCATTGGTCTTACCATGTTCCCCATTGTCTTGAAGCAGCTGGATTGATAGAATGGTAGAAAGGCCATATGAAGACTTTATTACAGCACCAACTGGGTGGCAATACTTTGCAGGGTTGGGGCATTGTTTTCCAGCCATCTGTATATGCTCTAAATCAGTATCCTCTCTATGGTGCTGTTTCTCCAAATAGCCAGCATTCACAGATCCAGGAATCAAGGAGTGAAATGGGAGTGGCACTACTGGCAATTATTCCTAGTGATCCACTAGAGAAATTTTTGCTTCCTTTCCTTACAACCTTAAGGTCTGCTAGCGTAGTGGTTTTAGTTCCAACAGGAGGAGTACTTCCGCCAGGAGACACAACAATGATTCCATTGAACTAGAACTTAAGACCACCACCCAGCCACTTTATGTTCCTCCTGCCTCTAAATCAACAGGCAAAGAAGGGAATTACTCTACTGGCTTGGGTGAATGATCCTGACTATCAACGGGAAATAGGACTGCAACTATACAATGGAGATAAAGAAGAGTATGCCTGGAATGCAGGAGATACCCTAGGGCATCTCTTAGTTATAACTTGTCCTGTGGTTAAAGTCAGTGGAAAGCTGTAACAACCCATTCCGGGCAGAACTACTGATGGCACAGAACCTTCAGGAACGAATGTTTGGGTCACTTTACCAGGCAAAGAAATGCATGACCAGCTGAGATGCTTGCTGAAGTTTACCTTTACGGGAATATGGAATGGGTAGTGGAAGAAGGTAGTCGTAAATATATATATATCTCCTATTGGATCTGTTTGCCTGGAAAACCCTGACTGGTACAGGGTTCTGATATACCAGAGTTCCAATTTGGTAACTTTGCTTTGTCTTGTCTAAGACAGCATTAAAGTCTCTACAGGTAAAAGTATTTGAGTGTCGGATGGAATTGGTTAAGTTTTCGGGGCTCGTGCTTAGCTGCTGCTTTGATTAACACTTGTTCTTAGATCCTAACTGAAAGAATTCTGCATCTGTTCTGTTTTCAAAATTGCAAATGATGGTAAAGTAGAGAATTTAAGTGGAAATTAAATGAATTGTACTTTAAAAGATCAAGTTTACATGAACAGAGTTCTACAGAAGCATAGCACTATTAGGAATGTACTATTAATAAATATAGTTTCTTGTTTTATTGGTGGCTAATGAAGACTGAAGTAAAATTTTAAACTGTAATTGATTTACATGCTTCTACACTTAACAGATATGAAGAAAATAAACATTAAGAATTCAGTAGATTTTATTCAGGAAGTGCTATGGCTTAAGTGAGGAAGGTTTTGGAGACAGAATGATGACAGACATGGTTTCTGCCCTCAAGAAGCTGATTTTTGCATTTTGGGGGAGTGGGTTGGAGTGGAGTCTAATTTTGTTAATCAAATGAATTAAAAAGAGACTGAAAAAAATAGCCATTTTATAATTTTGACAGTTAAAACAGTGATAAAAACAAATCTCCCCCCTTTTTTTTAAATAAAAGCCAGTGTGCTAGTGCTTTCCTAGGATTTCTACATTCAGAGGCTACAGATCTGGATAGGTATGAGGCATTTTAGTATTTGAGTTTATTAAAAAACAAATCTTAGAATATCTTTTAATTCTAACTATTGTTTCCTTGGTCTGGGGAGTTACAGATAGGAAGGAAGGACCAGAGTTTATAAGTGGGCAGTTGCTTTGTCCACACCAACAGTCTTTCCCTTTTGGACAATTTGAAGACAGTTGAGAAACTTGCTATCACGGCCCAAGAGGGCTTTTGTAGCCAAAGGACTAAAGAAAGCACCTGACACGTTCTGAGACATGAGCTTTTATTATTACTGTTTTTTTTGCTATTATAAGCAACATTGTGGTAGATACCCTTATTCAAATGTTTTTGCATAGTTGTTTAGATATTTCTTTAGGATAAGTTAATTTTTATTAATCTTCCAGTAGGTTTAAAGTGATACTGTTTTGATTTGTACTTCTTCTATTTTGTATTTGTTTATTGGTCTCTTTATATTTCTCTGCCTGTGAACTGTTACACATAATCTTTGCTCATTTTTCTATTAGGTTGTCATTTTCATATTGAGTTTTCAGAGTTCTCTGTAAATAACATGGTACATAGAAACTTACTGTTTTTGTTGTCAAAATTATCAACCCTTGCCTTATGGTTTCTATGATTTATGTCCTTCTGCATGTATATTGGTCTTCTTGTAGTTGTACATTTGTGCTTTTTTAATTAATTCTTTTCTTATATTTAAAAAATTGATACATCAATACATATCATTATAAGAAATGTTTAAAATTCACAAAATGAAAGTCTATCTCCCAAATTTATATTCTCCTCCCCAGAGCTAACTAACCACTTAAGTTCGATGTGTGCATCATACCTCAGTTTTTTCAAAAGCAGTAGACAACTTCCCTTCCACTTATTAAATAGTCCATGATTTTAAATGGACACCTTTATCATATTCTAAATTCCAGTAAAATCATGGGTCAGTTTGTGGATACTGTATTCTGATCTGTTGCTCTATCTGACTGTTCCCTATGTGTCATTTTAAAAAGTTAAATCATTCATGTATCTGGAATTTATTTCGATATAAGGAATCAGGATAGGGATAGGGATAGCCAGCTGTCCCTAATGCCATTTACAGAATAATTTGTCTTCCCCAGTAATTTTTTTTTTCAAATTTAATGGAGAGTTACAAATATAATACAAATCTCACACAGAGCATTCCAACATAACCTCTATCCCCCCAGATACCCAGATCTACTAATTTTAACATTTTAACATTTGCTGTATTTTATTTATCTGTCTATCCATCTATCAATCCATTTTCTGAAAACTTGCATGCAGGTTGTATAAATCATGCACCTTGAACACTTAATACTGCCGTGCACATTTCCTAAGAACAAGGTTATTCACCTTAAATGCAGTTATCAAGTTGAAGAAATTTGTCATGGATATAAAGCTTACAGTCTATATTCCTTTTTTTTTCATGCATCCCAATAATGTCCTTTTTGTCTAAAAATGTTTTAGTCTCTCCCTCATTTTTGAAGGAAAGTTTTGCTGGATGTAGAATTCTTGGTTGGCAGTTTTTCTCTTTCAGTATCTTAAATATATCATGCCACTGTCTTCTTGCCTCCGTGGTTTCTGCAGAGAAATCTGTACATAGTCTTATTGACCTTCCCTTGTATGTGATGAATCGCTTTTCTCTTGCTGCTTTCAGAATCCTCTCTTTGTCTTTGACATTGGACAATCTGACCAGTAAGTGTCTTGGAGTAGGTCTATTGGGATCTATTCTATTTGGGGTACATTGTACTTCTTGAATCTCTAATTTTCTGTCTTTTATAAGAATTGGGAAATTTTCAGTGAATATGTCTTCTATTACTCTTTCTGCCCCTTTTCCCCTCTCTTCTCCTTCTGGGATACCCATAACACGTATATTTGTGCATTTCATGTTGTCACTCAGCTCCCTAAGACCCTGTTCATATTTTTCCATTTTTTTCACCATCTGTTCTTTTGTGTGTATGAATTCGAATGACCTGTCTTCCAGTTCACTGATCCTTTCTTCTGCCTGTTCAAATCTACTGTTGTATCCCTCCATTGTGTTTTTCATCTCCTCCATTGTGGCCTTCATTCCCATGAGTTCTGCCGTTTGTTTTTTTAAGTTTATGAATTCTTCTTTATGGTCATCCAGTGTCGTCTTTATATCCTTCAGCTCTTTTGCTATATCTTCCTTCATTTCATCGAATTTATTTAGCATTAGTTGCCTCCACTCCTGTATCTCAGCTGAGCTATTAGTTTGTTCCTTTGGCTGGTCCATGTTTTCGTGTTTCCTGGTATGACTTGTTATCTTAAGTTGTCTAGGCATCTGATTTTCTTGATTAGTTTATTTTGGAGCTTGTTTTCTATCTTTTACCTAGTGGTTTTCTTGTTGGTTGGCTTTGTTCTCTGGCCTCTGTTATTCAGTTCAACTTATTCTAGACCTCTAACTTAGGTTCTATTTAGTTGATCAGAATTTTTCCCCTCTTGTTTTTTCTGTTTCTTGCTCTGCCTCTATGTAACCTTTCTGTGAGTGGGTCTCCTCAGATACGGTTGACCCTAGTCAGATTTTCCCAGTCTAGTGAGGCCCAGGTCTCATTGGAAGGGTATGGAGTTTTCCTGAGAATGAGACCCTCCTATGAGGCCTTTAGAATTGGTGCTTTTCCTCTCCTGTCCAGCAGGTGGCACTTGCCAGCCTGCAGCTCCCCCACCAGTGTAGAGGTATGTAGACTTTAGTTCTCCTGGTGACTCTGATCCTGTCTGGGGTGTGGCTGACTGCAGCCGGAATCTGAATTCCAGCCCCTGGGGTCTGAGTTCCCAAAAGAAGGACTGCCAGTTGAGCTGGACCTCCCTCCACTCAGAACTCCAGTTGTCTCTCAGGGGCACTATTCCCTTCTCCCCTCTCCTCTTTGGGGCCTCTCCAGGTAGATTCCTTGTTCAGCCTGAGTTGCCAATTAAAGACGGGGGTGGAGACCTTCAGTAGTGAATACGGAACTCGAAGACGCTATGGGTACTCTGTCTCCCCCCAAGCCCAGCCTAGTCCCTCAACCTGGGCTTTCTGGTAGAAAATAACCACATATATTACTTTTAGATTAAAAAAAAATAGAAAAGAAAAACAAGAAAAAAAAAAAAAAGAGTCTCTTTTAAAAGTCTTTCCCCAGGAAATGAAATAAGCTTCAGTGGCAGAGAGATTCCAAAACGAGCCGAGAGGTCACTCTGGAGGGCACTCTTACGCACACTTTAGACACCCCTTTTTAGGTTCTAAAGAATTGGGGTAGCTGGTGGTGGATACCTGAAACTATCAAACTACAACCCAGAACCCTTGAATCTCGAAGACAGTTGTATAAAAATGTAGCTTATGAGGGGTGACAATGGGATTGGGAAAGCCATAAGGACCACACTCCACTTTGTCTAGTTTATGGATGGATGAGTAGAAAAATAGGGGAAGGAAACAAACAGACAAAGGTACCCAGTGTTCTTTTTTACTTCAATTGCTCTTTTTCACTCTAATTATTATTCTTGTTATTTTTGTGTGTGTGCTAATGAAGGTGTCAGGGATTGATTTAGGTGATGAATGTACAACTATGTAATGGTACTGTAAACAATCGAAAGTACGATTTGTTTTGTATGACTGCGTGGTATGTGAATATATCTCAATAAAATGATGATTAAAAATAAATAAATAAATAAAAATAAAAGTCTTTCCCCAGCCTGGAAGTTTTGTCAGTGTCAGAATAGAGCATTTAAAGATATGCTTTGGGCTAGTGTCTGATAATTACTCTCCAACAGCTTCAGTTCCACCCCTGCCTGGGGCTATTGAAATGCAAAAGGATAAGGGATCAGTGAGAAGCCAGAAGGGACAAAATGTAGGGAAAAAAAAATGGCTTTTTTGGAGTCTGGGAATGGGTGCCCGCTTTTACATGCCCCCACTTCTCGGAACCCAGCCCTTCTTTAGCAACCCAGCTCTCAAAATTAGTTAATTAATTTGTTAATTAATTCTGCAGTTGAGGCTGGGTTGAGCCCCCCTTCTTGCCCTCAGCAGATTGCTATTTTTTGGTTTTTTTTTTTCCCCCTTTCAGGGAGCCGGCAGCAAGACAGTCTGTGATGTCTGGGTGGGGAGGGGCGCCAGACCCCTAGTCCGGGGAACTTACAATGTTCACTGCCATCTCAGCTTTTCTTCCAATTCCAAACTTGCGTCTGAAGTGTGACTGGTTACTGGAGACCCCGAAAACACTGTTTCATATAGTTCTTGGGTAATTGCCAGCTGCTCTAGGGGAGAGATGAAATTCTGCACCTCACCATTCCGCCATCTTGCCCTGCCCTCCAATAATGTCCTTTTGAGCCTTTTCTCCTCCCTTGTTAGAGCCGGTCCAGGATCATGTATTGTATTTAATTGCCATTGTCCCTTTAGTTGTTCTCTCTCTCTCTCTGTCTCTCTCTTCTTAAATTAAATTCAGTTTTATTGAGATACATTCCCATACCATACAATCATCCATGGTGTACAATCAGCAGTTCACAGTACCATCATATAGTTATGCATTAATCACCCCAGTCTATTTTTGAACATTTTCCTTACACCAGAAAGAATAAGAATTAAAAATAAAAGTAAAAAAGAACACCCAAATCACCCCCCCATCTCACCCTATTTTTCATTTAGTTTTTGTCCCTATTTTTCTAGTCATACATCCATACACTGGATAAAAGGGAGTGCAATGCACAAGGTTTTCAGAATCACACTTTGACCCCTTGTAAGCTACCTGTTATACAGTCATCTTCAAGAGTCCAGGCTACTGGGTTGCAATTTGATAGTTTTAGGTATTTACTTCTAGCTATTCCAATACATTAAAACCTAAAAAGTTATGTATATAATGTGTAAGAATGTCCACCAGAATGACCTCTTGACTCCATTTGAAACCTGTCAGCCAGTGAAACTTCATTTCGTTTCGTTTCACAGCCCCCTTTTGGTCAAGAAGGTTTTCTCAACCCCACGATGCTGGGTCCAGATTCATCCCCAGAAGTCATATCCTGTGTTGCCAGGGAGATTTACACCCCTGGGAGTCAGGTCCCACGTAGGGGGAGGGCAGTGAGTTCACCTGCTGAGGTGGCTTAGCTAGAGAGAGATTCCCTAGTAATTTAAATTTAAGTGTAAATTAAATTTAAGTTTAATTCAAAACCTATCTATTTCTATAACTAACACCATTATCACTGACCTATTGAAAGAGCATTTTTACTAGACTTGCTACATCTACTCTGGCTTCCCTCTAATTGGTTTTCTTCAGATCAGCCAAGGTGATCTTTTCAAAACACACCAGCATAAAACCGTTTATGAGCTTCACATTGTTTTTTTGGATAAAGACCTAATTCTGAATATGGTCTGTAAGACCCTGTGTGGCCTGGCTCCCTCTGACCTCTCTGGTCTTACTTCAGGCCTGTCTTCTTGCTGTTTGGAGTCCTTGTTGCATTCTTTTAGTTCCTCCATCAAGCCATGCTCTTACTACTAGGGCCTTTACACTGCTTTTCCCTTTGTTTCTAAAATGTCCTATAACCACCAAACCCACAATCCTCCACATCCCAGTGTATTCCAGCTTATCCTTTATTCTCAACAACAGAGTTACTGCTTCAGTAAAATCTTCCCTGGTGGTTACTTTTGAAACCAGTGGTGGGAAACTGCTGTGGAGCCGCTGCAGTTGCTGTTTACCAGGTGGGAGTCCATCTTTGGGCCTGGCCAAGACGCCGCAGCTCTCCCAGGAGCAGGGCATCACCTGCACATGGGTCCAAAATCATGACAGAGTTCTTCTCTTTTGGCATCAATAACATTTTATATCAGCATGAAACCTTTCCTTGGGTACAGAAATATGGACTCATCTTGCTTGTAACCACTGATCCTGAGCTCATAAAAATACCTAAATAATGTGGTAGAACAACTAAAACATTGGTTATACAAGTGTTCAGTTCAAAAAGTTACGGTTGTCATATCAGATATTGAAAGTGGTGAAGTCCATGAAAAAAGGGCATTTTGATAGAGCGTGTGTCGAGACTGGGCAAAAGATGAGTGCACCCAGAGAAAGGTCTCAGAAAGCTGTCCAAGATGAAATTTGTTCAGTGATCAGATCACAGCTACAGTAACATTTCTGCTACTGTTTGCAGTTTCTTGTTTGTTTGAGCTACAATAATTTATACAAAGATTTGGTTGTATCTGAAAAATGGGATGAGTTAGGACCATAGTTCATTACCAATTCCTGAGGAAGTCTGTCTACCTTCATTTACTACTACAATTCACAAAGTAAATAGTATGGTGGCCTACAAAATTCCTGTCAATGACTGAGGGACGAGATGAGAAAAATAATGTGTTCATAATTCTCAAATGCTGCTTTCCTGAAACTAAATCAGCTCTAGATGATAGGTTTTATTTTATTAGTTAATTTTTAGATTGGGAAAACCAACATTGTATTTTCTGAACTGTACATAATTGTTCCATTTTGTAGTACCCATTTGACTTTCCAAAGAGGACAGTGAGGTATTTATTCCTTTGTTAATATGTTTGACTAAATATGCAAAAGCATATTGCACATTGCTCAAAAGGGAACCAGCAGATTTCATTAGCATTCCTTTGAAGGTGGTAACCATAGATGGGAAAACTTTTGCTCTAAAGCTAAATGACTTCCTAAATCATATTTTGTCAGATAGCTTGAGTTAGAATATAGTTTAGGAGTATTTAAATGTAAAATACAGCAAAAGAAGTCTGAATATTCAGAATCTTTGTTTAGATACTGAAAGTAATTAGTAGAATACAAGTAATGAAACATCGCTATGTTACGTCCTTTTGCCATTTATTTAGTTGTATAGTTCCCATGTTGAAAAAATTTTCAGTGATTTGATTTGAATTTATAGAACTTGAACCTGTGAAGCCATGGGTATTTCTACTGTTTAATTTCCTGTGATACACAATACTTCTCAAAAATTTTATAAGTTCAAGCTTTAAACGACAATGATGAAATAAAGTTAAATTTGTATATTTAAAAAAAAAAAAAATCTTCCATGACTCCCTAGATGAGTTTAGAGCCTGTATATCCTCTCCAGGTACCATTTTTCTTTAATACTATTTATCATTTATATAATAAATTATGTAATTATAATTTTTAAAATATTTATATTAGTATTTGTCTCCCCCATTAGTATGTGAATACCGTCAGGGTAAGGATATCAGTTTTTGGCCACCTTTATAACCCTAATGCCTAGGACAGGTAATAAATATTTTTTGACTGAATGAATGAACTAAGTTCTTTAAAACATTTCAGTTAATTTATGAATTGTTCCATTGATCTGTCTGTTCCATCTTAAACACCAAAGAGTATTTCATTACCATAGTTTTATATAATAAGCATTAATTTCACCCTTTACTCTTTTTTGTTTTAAAGAACAACTTTATTGAGGTATAATTTTCTTAAAATAAACTATACATATTTAAATTGTATAATCTGATATGTTTTGACAAATGTGTACACAATTCATGTATATTAAACCACTTGAAGTTGTCCCACAGCTCATTAATGCTCTATTCATTTTAACAGTCAGCCTTTTTTCTTTTTAAAATTTAAAAAGTTTTTTCTTTTTAAAATTTACAATAGTTTCTATTATGTCTTCAAATTCAGTAATCTTTTCTTCTGAAATATCTAATTGCTGTTAAACCCTAATGTACTTTTTGTCTCAGACATTATAGCATTTATCTCTGGAAGTTTAATTTGGGTATTTTTATGTCTTTCATTTCCCTACTTAGTAAATCAACCTCCAGCTCCTTCTCTCCAGCTCAGGGATACCTCACAGTCTTGGCCTGTATTCCCTCCACCTCTCTGCAGTATGGCATGAAAACTCCCTCTAGACAATAAAGTGGGTCAATCATAGGGTTCCTCATTTGTTTTTCATCTGTCAGAGATGGCCATTCTTCATTGCTTGACGTACAAAGGCTGGAAAATTGTCTCGTATATTTTGTGCAATTTTTTTGGTTGTTTCAGGCAGAAAGATAAATCTGGTCACTGTACTCTCACATTGGTCTCTGTTTTTTCAGAATTTTTCAGATAAACCTTAGTATCATTTTAGATAACTCATTTGTTTTTCAGATGACTTTCTCACTGGAGTAAAGGCTGCTTAAAAAGTTTGAGTATCAGAGTTAATGAACTTAATTAAGCAGTTAGCATCAGTAGCTCCAGAGGTGGTGCCAACATGAAGCATCTAAATACTTTCGCATTTGAAGGAAGTTGGTCTTACAGCAGGAGAGCAACCAATTACTTGTATAGATTTATAATTTGTATGATAGTAGTCTTATAAATATTCTTTCCTTCCTTCTAGATTTAAAAAGTCAAGTTAAATCAAGCTGAGTAATCATGGCAGAAGGTGGATTCGATCCCTGTGAATGTGTTTGCTCTCATGAACATGCGATGAGAAGGCTGATCAATCTGGTGAGAGGAACAGGACAGTCCTATTCAGTACTGAATTGTACTCATTCTCTCCTGTTTTTGTGAGAATATTGGCTATTGGGGGATTTTCACCTGATGGTAACTAAAAAGTATTTCATAATTGAAATTCACAGTGTCTTAAGTCATAATGGTTAAAATGTTAGCCACAATTCTTTTATAAGAGAAAAAAAACAAACAGATTACTCTCTTCACTTATGGTAGACTTATGCTGGGAAACTTGACTATCATGGGTAGGTCATGCTTTGTATTACTGTAAATAAATTCTTTAGCTACATGGAACTTTTTTGCCTGTTAAGCTGCTGTGAAGTCACAGTTCCTGTTATGATATGGTTCAGATCCTGTTTTCAACATTCAGTATGACAAAAATCTTTATATAATACATTTCCAAATCTAAATCAGTTATTTGATAGAGGCAGTTTTCAAAGTAATGAGATTTGTGTAGTCTCATGGCATTGATTTTATGAGCTTTGAATTGGAGGGTTTTAAAAACTTTCCTAGTCTGTAAGCTTACGATATTGATATTATACTTTATCATCAAAAATGGTCAAATTTCTCCATCCAATCATAAAAGTATAAATATTTTGTTCTTTTTAAAAATCTTGTACAGGGGTATATTCCCAAGGGTCAGTTAATAAAGGCAGATACAGTACTTGCTCAAATATTTGAATTGGTAGAGTAGTTAATAAGCAGGTTTAAGCTCACTTGGTGTTTCTGTATAGTGATTAGAAGTATATTTCTTGTCAGTGACATACCTGTTAGGGTCAGCATATGCTAGGACTTATGATCCTTCAGGATACCTTAGAGGAAAAGGAGCAAAATAAGAATTTACTAATTAAATCAGGTTCGTATGGGTATAGAAATATAATGGGAATGCTGTATCTCTAATAACTTGATGTAAAGCTAGAGCCCAAGGAGAGAATGCTAGTTTTTCTCCTGTTTATTTATGAAGTAAAGAACTGGTAGTTATTTTATATATATATATATAATATGTATAATTTTTTTTTTAATTGAGATTGTTCACATACCATACAATTATTCAAAGATCCAAAGTATACAATCAGTTGCTCATGGTACCATCATACAGCTGTGCATCCATCAACACAATTTTTTTTTCAATTTTTAGAACATTTTCATTACTCCAGAAAAGAAATAAAGACAAAAAAAGGAAACTCATATCCTCCCATACCCCTAACCACTCCCCCCCTCCATTGTTGATTCATAGTTTTGGTATATAGTACATTTGTTACTCTTGATGAAAGAATGTAAACATACTACTAACTGTAGTATATAGTTTGCAATAGGTATATATTTTTTCCTATATGCCTCTCTATGATTAACTTCTAGTTATAGTATCATACATTTGTTCTAGTTTGTGAGAGAGATTTCTAATATTTATGTAGTTAATCATGGACATTGTCCACCACAAGATTCACTGTTTTATACATTCCCATCTTTTAACCTTCAACTTTCCTTCTGGTGACATATGTGACTCTGAGCTTCCCCTTTCCACCACCTTCACACACCTTTCAGCACTGTTAGTTATTCTCACAACATGCTGCCATCACCCCTGTCCATTTCTAAACATTTAAGTTCACCATGGTTGAACATTCTGCTCATAATAAGCAACAGCTCCCCATTCTTTAGCCTCATTCTATATCCTGGTAACTTACATTTCATGTCTATGAGTTTACGTATCATAATTAGTTCATATCAGTGAGACCCTGCAATATTTGCCTTTATATGTCTGTCTTATTTCACTCAATGTAGTGCCCTCAAGATTTCTTCATCAACGCATTTTTTTAGATGGTTTTGATCACACACCATACATTCCGTCCTAAGTAAACAGTCATTGGTTCCCTGTATAGTCACGAATTTATGTATTCAGCATCATCACCACTATCTATATAAGGACACCTGCATTTCTTCCACAAAGAAGGAGGAAGAGTCAGAGAAGGCAGAGAGACAAAAGAAAAAGAAAAGAGAGAGAGAGAAAAAAACCAAAACCAAAAAAAAAAAAACAAAAACCGAAAGACAAAGCTTGACAGCTAGAAAGCAACAAAAGGAAAGATAGCATTAACCTGAAGTAGAATAAAGAGTCAGACAACATCACCAATGCTAGGAGTCCTATACCCTTCCCCTATCCCCCCCCCCCATATGCATTTAGCTTTGGTATATTGTCTTTGTTATATTAAAGGAAGCATAATACAATGTTTCCATAAATTATAGTCTCTAGTTTGCATTGATTGTATTTCCCCCCCCCACTCCCACCTTATTTTTAACACCTTTCAATGTTGACATTCATTTGTTCTACCTCATGTAAAAACATATTTGTACCTTTTATTACAATCTTTGAGCATCCTAAGTTTCCCTGAGTTACACAGTCCCAGTCTTTATCCTTCATCTTTTGTTCTGGTGTCCCACATGGTCCCAGCCTTCCTCTTTCAACCATACTCACAGTCATCTTGTTCAGTGTACTTAGATTGCTGTGCTACTATCTTCCAAAATTGTTTTCCAAACCTCTCACTTTCTGTCTGCAGTGCTTCATTTAGTGTTCCTGTAGAGCCGGTATCTTGTTCTCAAACTTTGTCATTGTCTGTTTGTCAGAGAATATTTTAAGCTCTCCCTCATATTTGAAGGATAGTTTTACTGGATATAGGATTCTTGGTTGGTGGTTTTTCTCGTTCAGTGTCTTAAATATATCACACCACTTCCTTCTTGCGTCCATGGTTTCTATTGAGAAATCCGTACATAGTCTTATCTAGCTCCCTTTGTATGTGATGGATCGCTTTTCTCTTGCTGCTTTCAGGATTCTCTCTTCATCTTTGATGTTTGATAATCTGATTATTAAGTGTCTTGGCGTAGGCCTATTCAGATCTATTCTGTCTGGGGTACACTGTGCTTCTTGGATCCGTAATTTTGTGTTTCATAAGAGATGGGAAATTTTCATTGATTATTTCCTCTATGATTGCTTCTGCCCCTTTTCCCTTCTCTTCTCCTTCTGGGACACCAATGACACATACATTCTTGTTTTTCGTTTTGTCCTTAAGTGCCCAGAGACATTGCTCATATTTTTCCATTCTTTTCTCTATCTGTTCTTTTGTGTGTAGGCTTTCAGGTGCCTTGTTCTCCAGTTCCTGAATGTTTTCTTCTGCCTCTTGAGATCTTCTGTTGTATGTTTCCACTGTGTCTTTCATCTCTTATGTTGTGGCTTTCATTTCCATAGATTCTGCCAGTTGGTTTTTTGAACTTTCAATTTCTACCTTATGTATGCCCAATGTTTTCATTATACGGTTCATCTCTTTTGCCGTATCTTCCCTAAACTTTTTGAATTGCCTTATTATTAGTTGTTTCAATTCCTGTGTCTCAGTTGAAGTGTAAGTTTGTTCCTTTGACTGGGCCCTAACTTCATTTTTCTTAGTGTAGGTTGTAGCTTTCTGTTGTCTAGGCATGGTTTCCTTGGTTGCCCCAATCAGGTTTTCCCAGACCAGAACAGGCTCAGATCCCAGAAGGAAGAAATATCCAGTATCCGGTTTCCCTGAGGGTGTGTCTTAGAAAATTGGTATACCCTGTGATGCCTCAGGTTACTGTGCTTTTCTGCCCAGTAGGTGGTGCCTGTCAGCCTGTAACTCCAGACTGGTGTAAGGAGGTGTGGCCCATGACTGTTTTCCCCCAGGCTCTGGGGTCTGGTTCTGAATGGAAGGCAGGTAGTACAGCTGGGCCCCACCCCTTTCCTCTTAGGAAAGATAGAACCCCTAGGGAGAGGTCATAAGCATGTGAATAGACTCTGCCTGTGCTGTCTCCATTCTTGTCTGGGTCAGAGCGCTGGGAACTGAAAATGGCTTGTTTTCTCCGCTGAGCCAAAACAGGGACAGAAAGCCCCCTTCAGGGACAGTCCGCGGCCACCCTCTGGCTCTCCAAGGTCAGTCGTCACCCAAAGCCTCTGTCTGCTTGTTGGGGATTCGTAGCTTATAGCGAGCAGTCCATGCTTGTTAATTAAAACCCCAGTTGGAGCTCAGCTGAGCTATATTCGCTTGATGAGAGAGAGCTGCTCTTTAGCACCACAAGGCTTTGCAGCTCGGGCTGTGGGGGGAGGGGGTTCCTGGCTTGTATCTGCAGTTGTTACTTACAGATTTTATGCTGCAATCTCAGGCATTCCTCCCAGTTCAGGTTGGTGATATGATGAGTAGATGGTCACGTTTGTCCCCCAGCAGTTATTCTGAATTATTTACTAGTTGTTCCTGGTGGTTTATTAGTTGTTCCAGGGGGACTAACTAGCTTCCACTTCTCTCTATGCCACCATCTTAGATCCTCAAGAACTGGTAGTTTTTATGTCTAAATTTAATGATGCATAAGGCAAAATTTTTTTCATATTACTTTGGAGATAAGGAACAAAAATAAACTTAAAATACAACTGTTATAAATTTTCCCAGGGGATCAATTTTTTTTAAATGCAATTTTATTGAGATATATTCATATACCATACAGTCATCCAAAGTATACAATCAGTTGTTCACAGTATCTCATATAGTTGTGCATTCATCACCACAATCCGTATTTGAACATTTTCATTACTCCAAAAAATAGAAATAAAAATAAGAATAAAAATAAAAGTAAAAAAGAAACCCAAAACATCTCGTACCCCTCCCCTCCCCTCTATTATTCATTTACTTTTTGTCCCCATTTTCTACTCATCTGTCTATATACTGGATACAGGGAATGTGAGCCACAAGGTTTTCACAATCATGTGGTCACACCTTGTAAGCTATGTGGTTATACAATCATCTTCAGGAATCAAGGATTCTGGGTTGCAGTCCAACAGTTTTAGGTATTTCCTTCTAGCTATTCAAGTACACTAAAAACTAAAAAGGGAAATCTATATAATGCATAAGAATAACCTCCAGAATGACCTCTTGACTCCATTTGAAATCTCTCGGCCACTGAAACTTTATTTTGTTTCATTTCTCTTCCCCCTTTTGGTCCAGAAGGCTTTCTGAATCCTATGATGCCAGGTCCAGGCTTATCCCTGGGAGTCATATCCCATGTTGCCAGGGAGATTTACACCCCTGGGAGTCATGTCCCATGTAGTGGGGAGGGCAATGAGTTTACCTGCAGAGTTGGCTTAGAGAGAGATGCCACATCTGAGCAACAAAAGTAGTTCTCTGGGGGTGACTCTTAGGCACGGTTATAATTAGGCTTAGCCTTTCCTTTGCAGTAGTAAGCTTCATAAGGGCAAGATCAAGGGCTCAGCCTACTAAACTGGTAGTCCGCAAAACTTGCAAGAATATCAGGAATTCCCTAGGTGGGGAAGCTTAACATTACCACATTTTCCCCCCAGTCCCTCAATGGGGTTTGCAAATACTTTTTATTCTCTGCCCAAATTACTCTGGGATATATCAGGGCTTCTTGCTAGCCTGTACAAACCAACCAGATCTTGCCCCTCATTCAAGGTTCCATGTAATTATGGTGTTTGAATAAACTGACCATGCAAGTGAAATTATATAGTGTGCTACAGAAAATACAGATTTGTACCAAATAAACATCTCTTCTTCGGTCTCACTTAGAAGTTGAAGTTTTAAAGCAGTCAATATCATCCTTTACCCTTTAGTCTGATTTATCTTTGTCCCAACCAAGTCCATTTTGTTTGTGTCTCTAATTGAAGTTTGCTGTCTTTTTCAACTTTTTAAACATTTGCTGTATGGGGTAATGCTGCCAAACTCTGGCTCTGAGTGTCAGGTGTCACACAGATACCCAAAGTTACAGGGACCGACTAAGTTATACACAAATAGCTCAGCATCTCAGAATTTAGAAATAACCATTACAGCTCATGAGTGGATGTGACTGCTATAAGAGCTTACAATCTAGGAACCTTTACAAAAAGTCTTCCCCAGGGGATCAATTTTTTAATAACTGACTCTTTATTTCTTAGTATTCTTTTAATGTTTAGTAGAGATCAGGCATTTTTCTCTTTGCTTTGCTGCTTTTTTAGAAATAGTTGAAACTAAGCTTTTTTTTTTTAATGATCTCATGTACATTTCTGTTCTCTTTAGTAGAAAGCCATGTTTAGCTTTATCATTTTTTTTTAAAGGGCACAACAGTTTACATTACTTCATGTTTGATGGGGCATTGTTTATGGCAATCCTGGTTTGGAATAATTTGTAATGATGTGAAAATAGGTATAGTCTTTATAAATTCTTTAAAAATCCACACTTTTCAGTCTGTGTTGGATATTTTCACATTTCACTCTACATGCAATATAGATTACTGATGAGTGTTTCCCTCCTTGTATAACCTACTTATAGCAGTATTTCCAGAAGGGAGGAGGAACTCATTTGATTCATTAAGGAAAATTGCTGATTAGGTTTGATAAACATTTGTTTGAACTGTGCTTTGTAATTTTCATTTCATGCATATTTCTTCTTATTTTATTTAAATTCAGAATCAAACAGAATGATTGGGCTCTCTCTGCTGATATTTCAAGGCTTTCTAAACATTTTTTCTGAGATTATATCTTTTGTAATAGAAACAGTCTGTTTCCAAAAGGATCTCCAAATATAAAGATCCTAAATGTCTACCACTAGGGCAACACATTCATATGATGGCATTTTATACCAATGTTTTTAAAAAATCATGTCTTTGAGGAATATTTAATGATTTTGGTAAAATATCTATTATGTGAAATGCAAAAGCGAGATATAAAAATGGTATTTTAGTATGGTTTTGCTTTTTGTACACACACACATACACACATACCAGATCATATATGTGTGTGTAGGAAGAAAGACTAGAAGGAAACATACCAAAATATTAATAATGCTTATCTCTGGATGGTAGAATTTGGGGGAGAGTTCTCTTCTATAGTTTCCTGTTTTCTCTGATCATATATCTTATAATCAGAAAAATGTTATTTAACAAAGACTGTCAATTTTTTCATTTAACTTTAACAATATTCTTTTACAAATAAACTGGATTATCTACCTCTTATGCATCCATTATCTTCTACTCTTTCATTTCAGAGGACCTTTTTTCTCAGTACCTGTTACTGTTCTGTGTAACTCTTAATCTAACTGCCCAACCTATATTTTCAAAGCAATTTATCTGAGGGTATGATTTTTCTATATTAGTTATACCTACCAGAATTTGGATACCTAAGTGCTAAGGAAACTAAAAAATGTACAAATGATGTGTTACAGTGGGTATGATGACAGAACAGAGATCTATTCTCATTTTTCTGAAAATAGTCATTTGATTCATCCTTGTAATAGAGTAACATTTCATTAATTTCATGTATTAATTTGGAATTTTTGTTATTTTTGACTTCATGCAATAAAATTCGGTTTTCTTGGAGGTTAGAATATTGAGGGCTTTGATGATTATTTATGGTTAGCTCATACTTATATGCTGGGCTGCAGTTTAGCTTCGTCTACTCTGTAGAAATGGATAGGTTTCGCTAATGGATACAACTTAGGTGCAGTTAAAATTTTGACCCTTAGTTCTTCTTCACTTTAATAAAGCTGTATTCATTTACATTTAAAAAGTAACTTATTTTCTTGAGTTAGTAATGATCTCAGTTAAGTTTATTCATTATAAGAAATAGAAGTTCTGGCTGATTTAATAAGAAAAGAACTTAGGTAGCTTACACTGGAGAACTTGGCATGGAGAATGGGTAGGATCAGAGGAAGGCTATGTGGCCAAAACAAGAACTAAAGTCATGCCCCAAAGCTAGTCCAGCCAAGATGCTGCTTCTCCTGAGCTCCAGACTTCTATATATCCAATTGTTGATGTAATATTTCCATTTGGATAACTTAGCATCTCAAACTTGTCGTATGTGTAATTAAATTTCTGTTCTTCCAACTCAAGCTTAGGCTTCTCTCAGTCTTCTCTATTCATTCTATTATTCTGGTTGCTCAGGCAAAATCTTTTGGGTCATCTTTATCTCTGTTCTTTCAACCCCACATCTAATGCAGAAACAAATCCTTTTGACTCAGCCTTAGTAATATATCCAGAATCCAGCCATTTCTCATACCTCCATGTGCAATAACATCCTGCTCTAATCTGTTATCATCTCTTGCCTGGATTACTACAGTTAGCCTTCTTATAGGTCTACTTCTACCCTCGTGCCATACCTCACCCTCTTCAAGTCTGGTTTCACTACAGCATCTGACATGATCCACTTAGATAACATTACTCCTTTGCTCAAAATCCTACAGTAACTCCTCATGATACGCAAAGTGAAAAAACAAAACTTACATGGCTCTTACATGATCTTATCTTCTTCCACTCCACTCTTCCCCATTGCTTACTTTATTCTAGCAACTCTAGCCCTTGATGTTGCTAGAAAATACATGTCTCATACAAACAATCAGGAGTCCAAATGATTTTACTCTTCAACAGCAAAACTGGAAACTAGAAGGCACTGGCACAATGACTTCAGAATTCTAAAGGAAAATTATTACCAATCCAGCATATTGTATCTCTAACCAAACTATCAATCTTGTAGGAGGGTCTTCAAAACTTTTACCTCATGTAGCTTTCTTAGGAAGTTATTAGAGAATGAAGTATTCCTCACCAAAACACAGTCATAAACCAAGAAAGATGTTCAAGATTTGGAGTGTAGAAAGCAAGAGAGAAGCAAAAGTAACCCCCAGGATAATGGTGAAGGAAGATCCCAGGTTGGTAGTTGTGTACCTGAACTACAGGGCAGTTGGTTTAATTGGGAGGGTGTCACAGTACTGGGAAAGGCCTTTTCAGGAAGAATTGATACACTACCTGGCAAATCTAGGTATCTTGTGATCTAGACAACTGAAAAGTGAAAAGTCATAGAAAACCAAGATAATAGAATATCACTAACTTTAAGGAAACACAGAAAATATGATCAAAAAGAGAAAATAATTATAGTTTACTTACATGGATTAACTATGAAGAACATGTATATGGTCATAATACTGTGAAAACTTAGTTCTGAGCTAAACAAATTTATGATATAAAATTAGGAAATGGGAAGAGTACTCGTGAGGAATCAGTGAAGGAAAAATACTAGATCCTCATATTCCATCCTGGTGAGTCAGTGGTTATTGCTTAAAATTAAAAAGTCAAGAAGTAACAATAATGTACATTTATAAACATACAGAGATAAATACTAAAATAATCAGCTAAGAGGTGAAGATGGCTGCCCCAGGAAGGGTTGGGCAGGGAAGGTGGGTAGGAAAGATGATGAACTGCTATTTTTTTGGAACAAATCTTGTAGAACTATCAGACTCTTAACTGTCTACATGAATAACTAGTGAAAAATGAAATTGAAAAAACAAACCAAGCAAAAACCCTCCAAGTTCAGTGAGTACAAAGAAGATGTGTGAGTCTGTTGTGCATCTCTTTCCCTCAAAGGCACATAAAGTGTCTGCCTTTGTTACCGTGCTAAAAGCAGGAGATCTGTTTTCTAAGAAAAGTGGTAGATATGCCTAATGAAGGCTTCTAGTTGGATGTTAAGGATCAAAAGGGATGCCAAGGTAACCCTAAACCTCTACAGTGAATGTCAAGTACGAAGGAAAAGAAAGAATGCTTCAGGAATGAGAGACACTGTAAAGCCCTAAGTTGAAGCCTCCCTTACTTTGAGAGTTAAGAGGTTCTCAAGCTTGCTTGCTTGCTTCCTGCCTGTGTATCCTTGACAAGGGAAGCTAGCTGTTTGTGTGTATACCCTAACTAGCCACCGATCTAGTCCTTCGTTAATAAATATAAACAGAAAAGCAGGCAAGGCAGTTGGAAATAAGGGAGAGGACCAAGATGTGGTCAGGCACAATTACACTAGAAGACAAAATGAAATAGTTAATATGAAAAAGCTTTATGAGTATAAGGCTACAAATGCAGACTCATGAAAGTATCTTGTGTAGGTCTCAGATACCATAAGTGACATGATTTTCTGAAAAGAAATAATTTTTGGTAAAGTTCTAATAATTTTGGGCTATCTCTTGCTGAAGTTCAGTTAAATTTTGGAAAATTCAATGTAGAGTAAAACCATCTAAAAATACTTTGAGTTCGTCTGTGAAACGAAGTTAGATTACAGGCTCAGGTTTTTCAGTTACAGGAATTTATGGCAGGACATTTGAAAGTCTTGTGGGATGCAAGCCAATCCCAACAACCAAAATGTCCTTCTCAGATATCCAGAATGCCCTAGGGGGTGTTACCACCCCATCTGAGAACCTTTTGTGGAGGGAGAATTAGGGTTAAAAAAAGGAAACCAAAATAAGCCAAGGAAGGCAGGCAAGGAAGAAGAAACAGAAACATGGTTAAAAGAAAACATAAAGTAAGATAGCATATGTGAGTGAATTATACTCCCCTAGTGAAAGAGACAGTTTGGAGTTTTAAAATGCTGTCTTCAAGGGAGACAGACACTAAAATCAAAATAACATAGGAAAGCGATAAACAAAGGGTGGAAAAAACTGTCCAAAAGAACATGATACCTGTCATCGCAGACAAAATATCATTCAAAGCCAAAACAATTATATGGAACATAGGAAAATATTGACAAAAAATAGACTCCATCAAGAAGATATGAACTTTTATGCCTTGAACAACAGAATGTAAAACCTATTTGAAATACCAGGAGAAATTGATATTTTAACAGTAGTCAGAGAAGTGCTAGTGAAAACCATAGAAATGTCTTTGCAGGTAGTGTTTGTGGGTAGGTCAGTGTGATGTTTGTAAATATATAGAAGAGGTTAGAAGGGATATACCTCAGACTTAAAATAGTGGTTACATGGTAGAGATATTGAAGGGGTTCTAAGCATTATTTCAAGAGAATAGAAAGACTATGATGGATTTCCATTTTACTAGGATTTCCATTTTACAGATGAGGGAACCAGGTACAAAGAAGTTAAGTCACTATTCCCAGGTGTTAGGGCTGACTAGCGAGTGGCAGAGGCACATTCAGCCCTGGCAGTCCAGCTCCAGGCCCTGTGCTCTACCTGCTGAAGTCTCCTTCAAGAAACTTAAAATGCACCACACACACACCACAGCGCATGATCAAGTGGAAGGGTGGGAGACTTTGTTGTATTTTAAACCATGTGAATGCATTATATATTTAAATAATTAACTAAAAATAAAACTTTGTAAGCATTTTCAAAGGCATTATAAGTAGTACAATTAAATACAAATTTAGTAATTACAGAAAATTACCTTTTCCACTGAAGAAGAAAATTTTTCCATGTACTGTAGTTGTATGATTTGAAAAGAAATACTTTTTATAATTTTTAGCTTTTTACTTATTCTACCAAGACTTTCTTCTTTTCTTATCTCTTTAATTTCTAAATTGATGGTATTTGTTCTCATCAGGATTTTTAAAATTATATGAGAAAGGGAAAAACTTGTACATCTCCAAAGGCATATGGACACAAACAGCAATTCAAACTACTGCGTAATCAGTGGTTATGTAAACTCTGGTTTTGTAATTGCTCAGCCATGCTAGTACAAAGAATATAAATCTGATTTTTGTTCATTTTATTGTCTCTCTGCCATGTGGAATGTGAAGCAAATGGCTGTCTCTCTGACCATAGTATTATAAACTAAGAATGTTTACTTTCAAGGCTGATATGGCTGCAGTACAAGGAATGCCCATTTCGGGGTGCTCTTGACAAAGCTTTACCTACTCTATTGGCACATCTTCCTATGATTTAGTTACATCAAGTTACACGGGTGTCGTAGTTTGCCATGCTGCTATGACAGATACCACACAGTAGGTTGCTTAAACAACAAGCATTAACTCATGGTTTCAGAGCCTAGAAGTCCAAAATAATGGTGTTGGCAAATCCATGCCAAGTCTTCCCAAAGTCTGTGACATTCTGGTGCTGGCTTGCCACAATCTTTGGGGTTCCTTGGCTTGGCTTCCATCTCATGGCGATGTCCTTGGTTTCCTCCTGGGGTTGCTCTTCTGGTTTCCAGTGACTTCCTGCTTCTGGCTTTTCCTTGTGACTTTCTTTTAATAAGTCCCCAGTAATACCATAAGGTCTACCCTGATTCAGTTGGGCCAGACCTAAATAGGATATTAGAAGTTCCTATTCACAAATGAGTCTATACCTGAACTGGTAATACATCCTCAAAGGATCCTGTTCACGAATGGATTTACACTCACAAGAACATGGATTAAGATTCTTGGATTAAGATTAAGAACATATCTTTGTTGGGATATTAATTCAATCTACCACAGTGTTAGACTTCTTAATTCAGTTGTGTTTTGCCAGATGCATGTATGTTTCTATATGTCTCAGGAGCTTTCAGAAACATTAAAAAATGGAGGTATTATCTGACATTGCAGACATTTTTCTCTGGCAGTCTAATATTCAGTTTTAATGTTTCACTTGTTAAATATTGGCTAACAAGACTCAGAGTAGAGAAGATTAGATATACAATGAGTCCCTTTCAGTTAAAATTGGATATCTCTTATCATGTTACATGTAGCTCTGTGTTTTATTATTTGCTTTAATATGGGAATATACCCAGTGATAAATGTGAATTTTTAGTGATACAGTAGCAGAGCACTACTATATGTGTAAAAAGATGCAAGCACAAAACTGGTCTAATTACAAATCATTCTTTTATGTTATCTGATATTCTTCAAATAGGCAACAATCCATAGATATTCCTTTATAACTGTTATTATTATTTTGTTTTCTTTAATCACTTATTTCTTTACAGCCATAAAAATAGTCTAGAGAAGGATTTTTTTCCATTTCCATTTAAGTCATTTGTGGAATTTTTCTGGCTTCACCTCCGTGTCCCCTTCCCTCTTTCCCACCTACTTTCTCTTACTGTTCCTCTTCAAATAGCTGTCTCTTAGTATATAGTTTTTCTATGATAATAAGAGTTCCAAAAGAAAGAACAGATGGACTTAGAAATGTGAGCTTGAATTATGATCTGTTTCCTGTTTCTTTTGTAACCTAAGATTTGGAATGAAGGTAATACTACTTTTTTTATTGTTTTGTTAAGGTTTATATTTCATTTCTTAATCTGGAGCAGTATAACTGAGACTTTTACATCTTTAATTTACTTAAATTTGTTTTCATACTAAAGTACTATAAGCTTGTGATCTGGGAAACCCTTGTCAGATTCCTCTTTATAGGCTTGGAGATCCCATAAGTTGTGACTATTGTCTCTTGTACTTAAATAAGTTTCATTAAGACCTGTTGGCCCTTTCCTGGAAAAAAAACCTTGTATGCCTGAAAAGTGTCTAACCAGCAAATATATCTTCTGCTACATATCTTCCTCTGTATTTTTTTATTTTCATAAAATATTTGATTATTTATATAAGTAGTACATGAATATTTTCTTTTAAAAAATCAATTCATTAAAAAAAGAGATTAAATTCCCCACTCACTTCTCCACACCTGGCTTATTCCATACTTTACTAGATGAATTAGCTCTGTATCTTCCCAGATTTTTCGAACAAATTTATTTATATTTAAAGCAGTTTTTTTGAGATAAATTCACATACCATACAGTCCATCTAAAGTGTACAATCACTGTCTTCTAGTATATTCACAAAGAAGCATATATCCCCACAATCAATTCTAGAACATTTTCACCCCAAAGAGGGTTCACTATATACAGTCCCATGATTCATCCTGTGGCTTCTCTTCAAGTGACATACACAACGCTAAACTTTTCCTTTCAACTACAATTGCATCCACATATCATCACTGTTAATTACAGTCACCATAATATGCTCCCATCACCTCCATCCATTTCCAAACATTTACAATCTACTTTATTACATATTCTGCATAAATTAAACATCATAATATTTTTAAATACTATGGTATATGTATATATTCCCCAATTTAATAATAATACTTAACATTTTCTGATGTTTCTATAAAGCCTTTATAATCATGTGATTATAACTTTTAACTTTTGGGCTTTATTTAGTCAATAAATAAATTTTAGTAGACTGCTTTCTTTCAGATCTTAGTACTTTTTATCAATATTATTCAGAAACCAAAAGAGTAGATAAACCCTTCCATCGTTAGTGATAAAATTGATTTTTCCAATTTTGAAATGTGTGTTTATGAAGTGAGGTTATGTTTCATTTAAAAGATGAAATAAATATTGCATGTCTTCCTGGCACAAAATTCAAGCAGTACCAGGTATAGAGGGCAAAAGTACCCCCTCCATATTCCCCAGCCACTTTTTGCCATTTGACTGAATTATGCACTATTAACAGTTTCTTTTATATTGTTTCAATTATTATGACATAACAAATTACCCCAAAACTTAGTGGCTTAAAACAATGATTTATTAAGCTTGCGAACTCTGTATGTCAGGAATTCGTACAAGGAACAATGGGGATAGCTTGTCTGTTCCATGATGTCTGGGTTCTTAGCTGGAAAAGAGTGGCGGGGAGCAGGAAGTAAAGTATTAAGATAATACTGACATAATTTCTTTACTTTGCAGAATTTCTTTATAGAAACTTGTATAGCAGGACAAATGATACAATACTTTTTTTTTCCCCCAGCATAGTCCCAAAGGGAAGCCTAATCCTCCTACTTGTGACATCTAAAGTCTTTTAGTGCTGAAAGAACACACTGGCTGTGTTTGATGGTAGTGAGAGACTATAGAGTAACTATACTTTACATATGACTGAAGAGTCCTATTACACAGTGATAAAACATGTTATACATTGGTATGTCTTTGAGTTAAAAACATGTTATATTTTGGTATGTCTTCGAGTTGGGGGCACTCAAACTAATGACAGCAAACTGTGATAATTTGAACATATATAGAGAGCATTTGGTTTTGAGCTTAACTAAATGCAACAGTTAAGTAACATGACTCATATGCCCCCACCACACTGGCCTTTTTTTTTGCTTCCTCGACACCAAACTCACAGGCATCTTCTCACTCAGGGACCTTTGCTGATTGTTTTATGTGCTTGGACTGCTGGCTAGGAATGCTCATCCCCTTGATCTTTTTTTAATTTTTAATGGAGAAGCTATAGGTTTAAAATATAAAATTCCCGTACACCACCCCACCCCAATACCTTGTATTGGTGTGGAACATTTGTTACAATTGATGATAGTAATTTTTTTATAATTGTACTTTTATTTTTTAACAGTAGTTACCTTTGAAAGATTATTAAAATTGTACTGTTATCTGTCATCTATAATTTATGCTGAGTATTTTTTTCCCATATACTACCTTACTGTTAACAGCTTGTATTAGTATCATACATTAGTTATAATTAATGAAAGAACATTCTTATACTTGTACTATTACCTATAGTCTATTGTCTACAATAGGATTCCTGTGTTGTAGAGCTCTATGCTTTAAATTTTTATTCTAGTAAAATAATACAGCCTACAGTTTACCCTTTTAACCACATTTCACCTGTTTACCATCGACCTAAATAGAAATTCTGTACAAGTTAAGCATCAACTCCCCATTCTTCAACCCCAGTTTATCTCCTGGTAACCTATATTCTAGATTCTAACTCTTTGAGTTTGCTTATTATAATTAGTTCATAACAATGAGATCATGCAGTATTTGTCCTTTTGTGTCTGGCTTATTTTACTCAACATGATGTCTTCAGGGTTTGTCCATGTTGTTACATATATCAAGACTTCATTCCTTTATACAGTTGAATAATATTCCATTGTATGTATATACCACATTTTATTTATCCATTCAGCAGTTGATGGACACTTCGGTTGCTTCCAACTTTTGGCAATTCTGAATGATGCACTATGTACATCAGTGTGCAAATATCTGTTCGAGTGCCTCCTTTCAATTCTATTGGGTATATATACCTAGCAGCAGGATTGCCAGGTCATATGGTAGTTCTATACTTAGCTTTCTAAGGAACCATGAAACTGACTTTCACAGTGGCTGCACCAATTTTATATTCCCACCAGCAATGAATTTGAGTGTTTCTGTTTCTCCACATCCTCTCCAACACTTTTAGTTTCCCGTTTTTTTAATAGTGGCCATTCTGGTAGATGTGAAATGATACCTTATTGTGGTTTGGATTTACTTTCCTTAATCACTAATGATGTTGAGCATCCTTTCATGTGCTTTTTGCCATTTGTATATCCTCTTTGGACAATGTCTCTTCATGTCTTTTACCCATTTGTAAATTGGATTGTTTGTCTTTTTATTGTTGAGTTTTAGGATTCTGTTATATTCTGTATATTAAACCCTTAACAGATATGTGGTTACCAAATATTTTCTCCCATTGAGTAGGTTGTCTTTTTAATTTCATGACAAATTCCTTTGATGCACAAAGGTTTTAATATTGAGGAGGTCCCATTTATCTATTTTTTCTTTTGTTGCTTGTGCTTTGGTGCTTTGAGTATAAAGTCTCAGAAACCATTGCCTACCACAAGATCTGAAGATGATTTCCTACATTTTCTTCTAGGAGTTTTATAGTCCTGGTTCTTACATTTAGGTAAGTGATCCATTTTGAGTTAATTCTTGTATATGGTGTGAAATAGGGATCCTCTTTCATTCTTTTTCATATGGATACTCAGTTCTCCCAACACCACCTTTTTTTAATGCAATTCTATTTTTGAGCATTTTCATTACTCCAAAATAAAGAAAATATTTTTAAAAATTAAAATAAATAAATTAATTAAAAAGAATACCCAAACCACCCCACACCTCTTATTTCCCCTATTATTTATATATTTTTTTGATATATTTTATTACTCATCTGCCCATACACTGTTTAAAGGGAATGTCAATCACCAGGTTTTCACTGTCACCCAATAAAAGCTGTATAGTTGTACGATTTTCATCGGGAATCAAGTCTAATGTATTACCACTCAACATATTCAGGTATTTCATTCTAGCTATTCTAATACACTAGAAACTAAAAACGAATATCTATAGAATGCATAAGAATAACCTCTAGAATGACCTTCCAATTTGGATGCCTTTTATTTCTTTTCTTTGCCTAACTGCTCTGGCCAGAACTTCCAGGACAATGTTGAATAACAGTGGTGACAGTGGGTATCCTTGTCCTGTTCCAGAACATGGAGGAAAAGCTTTCAGTCTTTCACCATTGTGTACAATGTTAGCTGTGGGTTTTTCATATGTGTCCGTTAACATTTTGAGGAAATTTCCTTCTATTCTTGTTTTTCAAACTATTTTTATTGAGAAAGGATGCTGAATTTTGTCAAATGCCTTCTCTGCATCAATCGAGATGATCGTGTCATTTTTCCCCTTCATTTCATTAATATGTGGTATGTTACATTAATTGATTTTCTTCTGTTAAACCATCCTTGCATGCCTGGGAAAACCCCACTTGATTATGGTATATAATTCTTTTGATGGGTTGTTGGATCTGTTTTTCGAGTATTTTGTTGAGGATTTTTGCATTTTATATTCATTAGAGGAATTGGTGTGTAATTTTCTTTTCTTGTAGTATCTTTATCTGACCTTGGTATTAGGGTAATGTTGGCTTCATAGAACAAGCTAGGTAGTGTTCCCTCCTCTTCAGTTTTTTGGAAGAGTTTGAACAGGACTGATATTAATTCTTTTTAGAATGATCGGTAGAATTCACCTGTGATGCCTTATGGTCCTAGTCTTTCTTTCTTGGGAGATTTTTCACATGTCTGGAGCCAGGTTAAACCAATGATTGCTACCATCTTTGTTCTGGGTAGGTTGAAACACTGGCTCAGAGCTGGGGCCCAGTGATCCAAATTCAGTAATCAAAACTGTTTTCAGTGATTCACCATGCCCACCCCTGTTCTGGGGGAAGAGGATTTTCATGTGTGTTTCTGTCCCCAGTGAGCTAGCCAGATAGTGGACCCCAAGGCGCCCCGCCGTGAGAGTGGGGGATGGGTGCCAGCAGCTGTTGCGCGGAGAGAACAACTCAATTGTGCTATTCTTTACTGTGCTTTATCAGCCTCTTCCTCCTGCTCTTCCCTGGATGGTGTACAGTGTTCTTCTACCTCTGGAGCCCCAGAATATTTGTTTCAGACAGTTCCTGCCTGTTAGTAGCTTTTTTTGTGGAAGGACTGAGTCCTGGAGCTCCCTACTCCACCATCTTCCCTGGAAGTTCCCCCCTTCATTTTTTTTAAATGCGATTTTATTGAGATATACTCACACACCATATAATCCATCCAAAGTATACAATTAGTGGCTCACAGTATCATCATATAGTTGTGCATTAGTTACCCTACTCTAAAATAAAAAAAAAAATAAAAAGTAAAAAAGAACACCTAAAACATCCCAGACCCATAATCCCCCCCAGTATTTATATATTTTTTGTCTTTATTACTCTTCTGCCCATACACTAGTTAAAGGGACTGTCAGTCACTAGGTTTTCACTATCACACGGTCACACGATAAAAGCTCTATAGGTATACAGTCACCAACAAGAATCAAGGCCTACTGTGCATTACAGTTCAACAGTTTCAGGTGTTTCCTTCTAGCTGTCCTAATACTCTAGAAACTAAAAAGAGTATCTATTTAATGCATAAGAATAACCTCCAGAATGACCTCTCGATTCTATTTGAAATCTCTCAGCCACTGAAACTTTATTTTGTTTCATTTCTTTTCCCCCTTCTGGTCAAGAAGGTTTTCTTAATCCCATGATGCCAGGTCCAGGCTCATCCCTGGGAATCATGTTTCATGTTGCCAGAGAGACTTAAACCCCTGGGAGTTATGTGCCATGTAGGGGAGAGGGTAGTAGAGGATAGTGAGTTTATTTGCAGGTTGGTTGAGAGAGAGGCCACATATGAGCAACAAGAGGTTCTCTGGGGGTGACTCTAAGGCATAATTATAAATAGGCTTAGCTACTCCTTTGCAGGAATAAGTTTCATAACGGCAAGCCCCTGGATCGAGGGCTTGACTTAAGTAATTGGAAGTCCCTAATGGTTGGGAGTCCCTAATGCTTGAGAGAACATCTCCAGGTGGGAAGTTTAATATTTCCACATTTTCCCCCAGTCCCTCAAGGAGACTTTCAAATACTTTTTTATTAACTGCCCAAAATACTGTGGGATGTATTGGGGTAGTACATTAACCTGTACAGAATAACAAGATCTCATTCCTTATTCTAACTTCCATGTAATTATGTTGTTTAAGCAAACTGACCATACAGGTTAAATTAGATAGTGTGCTACAGAGAATATAAATTTTGTACCAAATAAACATCTCTTAAATAACAGTTAAAACTCAAGAATAGATGTGACTGCTGTAAGAGCTTACAATCTAGGAAATTTTACAGGAAGCTTTATTGAACATTCTGTACTCCTGCATCGTCGATTGCCCAATCTTTGCCCACGTTTTATCTACTGATAACCTACGCTCTCAAATTTAATTCTTGGCATTTGCACATTGTAGTTAATGTTAGTAAGGCCTTACAATATTTTTCCTTTTGTTTCTGGCATATTTCATTTAACATAATGTCCTCAAGGTTCATTCACCTAGTTGCATGCCTCACAATCCTGTCTTCATTTTTGAGAGGTTGTGCACCATCCAAAGTCACCAGGTTGGAGCAGGGATGGGGGAACCAAGCTTGCTGCTACAGAATCTGAGGCAGAAAGACCAGAATCTAAAGGGCTGTGGGATTTTTTTTTTTTAAATCCTGTTCATCCCCGTCATCTTTACTATCATGTAGATTGCCCCTTTTAAATGTCACTGCCTCTGTCTGCTTTAATTTGAAGTGGCTATTGGCTGCCCTCTTTCATGCCATACTGTTTTCATACTCCACACAGTTCTTAAATTTGTATAATGTATTTGCTAATTGTCTGATTTCTCCCACATGACTATATGCTTCATAAGAGCAGAAACTTTGTCTTGTTCACACCATATTGCCAGCACCTAGAACTATACTTGGCATTCAAATATTTTCAGTGAATAAGTGAATAAATGATTGTTGCATTACAATTAGGCATAATTAACAAACATCTCACATTTCTAAATGAACAATTTTGTATAGTTACATAAAAATATTTATGGTTTTTCCCTTATCCTACAGGGATAAGGATCCTCATTATTTTTAGCCAGTTTCCTTATTTTCAGCATTCGGTGATTTAAGGGCTAGATAGTAAGTATTTTAGGCTTGGGACCATTCAGTCAGTCTGTCTCACAACTACCCAACTCTGCTATTATAGTAAAAGTGGCCATAAACAGTATGTAAATAAATAGGTATGGCTGTGTTTCAGTAAAATTTTATTTACTAAAATAAGTCTCAAGCCTTTGGGCTGTGTTTTTCTGACCCCTAGCTGCAGGCCATAAACCCACTAACTAAGAGTGTGGGGTCAAACCCAGATTTGGTGCAGTAGGGAGAAAAAAAAGAGCACAGTGAGCATCTGGTAGACCCAGGGGGCCCTACAGACAAGGAAAGGATGATATTACTAAAGGAGGCCTGAAGAAAGACTCTGTAGCCAGCTGGTGATACCACTGCACATGGAAGTACATTTATGAGATGGATGTATAAAAGGTTCTTGGCCTTTTCACATGGAAATCTCGTTATTTACAGATACCATTGAGCTACTGACTCTCAGCAAGTTAGAGATCAACAAAAGGGATACATTTCAAATAGAACTATAGCCAAAAACCAAGAATCATATCTGAGTCACATAATGTACAAAAGGACATATGTTTTGGTCATTTGGATCACTGCTATAGATTTGGAGGTTTGCTATATCATTGCTAATGATTAAACCCAGGATAATCAATTGAGTAGGGAAATTCTATTTTTTCCTTATTTGATATCTAAATGATTAGATAGTTCTTATTTAATCCTAGGACCTTTTTACCTAATGGATCTCTTTTTATTTTGTATTATACACATTGCTATTTGAAGGTGAGAAGGTAATGGGGGAGGGGGATATATGTTTATGAAAATGTAAGGACATCTTTAGAAGAGAGTCACAAAAAAGTGCCGAGGAGGCTGAAGAATAGGAGAAAATGGGGGATTTACCTTGCACAGAATATCCCTTTGTATTTTGAATTTTATACTATGTCTATTTAATAGAAAAATAAAATAAAATTGAAAATAAAATATGTGCAAATTAAGAGGTATATGGGTCTGTTTTGTGACCCAAAGGTAAATAGCTCGCTTTTCAATTCCTTTAAACTGTATAATTTTAGTAAGAGTTTTTGGATTATTTCCTTTCATATTTAGGTATTGTACATTATATAGTATACTTTTACCTTAATTAAGATCTCTTTTTCTTTCTGGTCAAATAGGACTACTTTTAATGGTATACACCAAAGCAAACCAGATCTTCTTAAAATATAATTTACAAAATGGTTGGTTTGGTTGCTCATTCCAATAATTTAGATGAGGTCATAATTTGTGTGGCATGGTAATAAAAAAAGTCAACCTTTTTTAGAGTATAGCCAAAAGCTATTGCTTGTATTTGAATCACATAAAGAACTATGTAAAGAACTGATAATTTGTTGGTCATTTAAATCACAGGTATTATTGTTGTTACTATGTTTTACATGCTATGTATTTTAATCCTCACCAGTACTCTGAGGTATAGGTAATAGTATTACCTCCATTTTACTTGATGAGAAAACTAAAGCTTAGAGTTGTTAAATAACTTGTCCAAGGTCTTGAAACTCTGGAAAGTTGAAGAGCCAGATTTTAAATCTAGCTCTGTCTTACTGCAGAACCCATGCTTAACCAGCTAAGCACTAGGGTTCTGTAGTTGCTTCCCCAAACAATTGCAAATTATGGGTTATTGCTTTAATAGAGAGGGGGTGTTATGAAGAAATGAGACTGACTTGACAGGTTGCTTGATCCTCAGACATTCTCTCCTATGTAGTCACCTCTATTTTAAGATTTATGAGATTATCATTTCTAAAATTCCTAAAAGGAATTTAGGTACACATTCATAAACAATAACATTTTCATTGATTGAAGCTTTGTTTTCTCTTTTTATTTTAAAAATCGATAATCACATTATATAAAAAGATATACATTGAGAAATTTAGCTCTTACCCCTGCTGAAGTCCACTTTACTTCCCTATTCTGCCCCCACCTCCTTCTATGGTGATCACTTTTGTTAGTTGTTTATCTAACCAGTATTTCTTTATGTGGACATAAGCCAAAAAAAAAAAAGAAATAAAAGACAAGTTTCTCTCTTTCAAAGGTGCTTCAGTTCTTCTCTATCTGCTTCTAATTTTCAACAAGAAGGAAAATCTTATTAACAAAGTTTACTATTTTTCCGGGAGCTTTCCTGTATAGTTTCAACGCTTTTCTTTTGGGAAGCCTAATTATGTTTGACAACAGGACTTTCTGGTTCTAATTAATCGAGAAGGATGAATTACACCACATTACAGTATATTTGAAAATTATTCTTAGTAGAGAAAAGTACCCCCAAACTGAACAATCCCCTGATATATTCTGTGTTTGTATCTGATTTTGAAGGTATGGTATATACTGTGTAGCATTTATTAGAAAACAGAACTTGAATCTTTCTTATAAATATTGTCTATCTTCAGATAATTCCAATGGCTGACTTTCCTTTGTTCTTATTCATTGTAGTTGAGGCAGTCCCAGTCCTACTGCACAGACACAGAATGTCTTCAGGAATGTAAGTAATGATGGAACAGGAGGAGGCTTGGCATCGGGGGCAGAATTATAGGCCAGATAACTGAACATTTGTCAGAAATTATTCTTATACCTTGCTCTTTTTGGAAATATTTCTTAGTAATGTATGTAATGTATTTGCCACCTTTAAATATTTTGTTTTTTAATTTAAAAAATTGTTTTTCCCCCTTGCTTCTTAAACAACCGTTTATTGAAGAAAATTATAAAATCACAGATAGGAAAAAAGAAAAGGAAAAATATCAAGAATACTTTTCTGTAAAGATAACCAGTGTTGACAACTTGAGTGTATATGTTTAGACCTTTTTCTTGGCGAATATGTGTGTATTAGGGCATTTCTGACTGGCTGCACTGGAGCACCAAGGCATCTAGCACAAACCTCTCACTCTTTTCCTAGCATCTGTTTGCATCCATTGGCAGGCTTGGGAATTTCAAGAAGAGGAGGTCGTTTTTTCCCCAAAGTTTGGAAGCTTTAGAAGCATTTGGTGTTCATTCTTGTGATTCTGGACGTTAGCATTCCCATGAGGGCAGGGCAATGGGGAGGTTTCTCCACATGGATTTGTTACTAGTGGTGATGGTAAAGTGAGAGCTAGAGCAAGAAGAGGGAACCTACATGGTGAACGTAGCTGACAGGCTTGGTGGCCATTAAGTGAGAAATCCTTTTTCACGACACCCAGAAATAATTCAAGGGAGACTTTGAGGGAAACCAATAGCTAGCATTTAAGCTGGTCCAGTTTTGTGCCATAGTAATTGAATTGTAAAAAGGAAGTTATGACATTCACACTATGGTGGAGCCTGGCACAATTAGATTTTATATTCACTTACAAACGGGATACTTCATATGTATTAATTTTCAATACTATATTATGAATGTAACAACATATATTCATCTCTAGAATATTTACTAACTGAATAATATTCATTGTGGAGATGTACCTTGTTTAAATGATTCCCTTTGTTGGAATCTTGGGTTGCTAGTATATTTTTACTATTATAAACAGTGCTTGAACAAGCATCCTTTCTATGTACATTTTAAGGTTTTTGACATATTTAGCAAATTATATTTATTAGTAGGCTAGTGGCCTATACTTAATGTCTCTGAAGCTTTGCTTCACTGTATTATGTATTTGAAACTAAAACAGAACACACTAAGGTACCATTGTGAAGAGGCTTGTTATTATATGAATTCCTGGGTGAACTGGGTATCCAGTCAAATTCTGTAAATGTAATTTAGAAAAATAGGAGCTAGTTTAATGCCTAGCCCAAAGTAGAAATTTTGTCAGAACATAGTACATTGGTGGAACTGTGTAATAATATATATGCCTTCAAGACAGAATTAATGAGCAGAAATTGTATTAGAGTCCTGGGATGATTAGTGGCAGGCCTTCCACTCCAGATTTCTTTATGTTGCTTTTCCAGTAGCATTCATTAATTTATAGTGTGACCCTCTAATATGTAGCCCAGATTTTTGCCTCAGCAGGTAAACTAAAAACTTGCTCTTCTAGTTGGAATATAATCTTGTTGAATGTCTTTTGAGAAAACACATAGTTATTACATTTGTAGTATTTATGACACTTGAGCCAGCCCTCCCTGTAAACCGAAAATATTCTTATTTTTGTGAATGAAATGTCACTTCCTTAATCTAAGTGTAAAGCCTAAGGCTTGAATATTAAATTAGGCATATTGGCAGTGTGCCCCCCCCCCGCCCCGCTCTTTTATTTTTTTTATTTTTTTAATCTTCATTTTATTGAGATATATTCACATACCACGCAGTCATACAAAACAAATCGTACATTCGATTGTTCACAGTACCATTACATAGTTGTACATTCATCACCTAAATCAATCCCTGACACCTTCATTAGCACAAACACAAAAATAACAAGAATAATAATTAAAGTGAAAAAGAGCAATTGAAGTAAAAAAGAACACTGGGTACCTTTGCCTGTTTGTTTCCTTCCCCTATTTTTCTACTCATCCATCCATAAACTAGACGACGGGAAGTGTGGTCCTTATGGCTTTCCCAATCCCATTGTCACCCCTCATAAGCTACATTTTTATACAATTGTCTTTAAGATACATGGGTTCTGGGTTGTATTTGATAGTTTCAGGTATCCACCACCAGCTACCCCCATTCATTAGAACCTAAAAAGGGTTGTCTATATTGTGCGTAAGAGTGCCCACCACAGTGACCTCTCAGCTCCTTTTGGAATCTCTCTGCCACTGAAGTATCATTTCCATTCACATCCCCCTTTTGGTCAAGAAGATGTTCTCCATCCCACGATGCCGGATCTACATTCCTCCCCGGGAGTCACACTCCACGCTTCCAGGGAGATTCACTCCCCTGGGTACCTGATTCCAAATAGCGGGGAGGGCAGTGATTTCACCTTTCAAGTTGGCTTAGCTAGAGAGAGAGGGCCACATCTGAGCAACAAAGAGGCATTCGGGAGGAGGCTCTTAGGCACAATTATAGGGAGGCCTAGCCTCTCCTTTGCAGCAGCAGTCTTCCCAGGGCAAATCCTCTGGTAGAGGGCTCAACCCATCAAACCACCAGCCCCCTATGTCTGTGAGCACTTTAGCAACCATCGTGGTGGGGCAGGCCAGTACCCCTGCATTCTCCACCAGCTCCTCAAGGGGGCTCTGCCTATTTTTTTCCTTGTTTTTTTTTTTTTTTTTTTTTTTTTTTTTTTAAACTTTTTTTTTTTAAATCAACCGTATGAAAAATAAAAAAATTAAAAAAATTTAAAAAAACATGCAATAAAAGAACATTTCAAACAGACCATAAAAAGGGAGTAAGAAAAAGACAACTAACCTAAGCTAACTACTTTACTTCCAACATGTTCCTACTCTACCCCAAGAAAGTTACCTAATACAGCAACATTTCTGTGAACTTGTTCCTACTATACCCATTAGAAATTAACAGACCATAGTCATTCCTGGGCATTCCCAGAACGTTAAATTTACCCACGATAGCTTATCTGTTCTTATTGGAGTATTGTTCCCCCTTCCTTAATTACTCTCTATCGCTAGTTCCCCTACATTCTACATTATAAACCATTTGTTTTACATTTTTCAAAGTTCACATTAGTGGTAGCATATAATATTTGTCTTTTGGTGCCTGGCTTATTTCACTCAGCATTATGTCTTCAAGGTTCATCATGTTGTCATATGTTTCACGACATCATTCCTTCTTACTGCCATGTAGTATTCCATCGTGTGTATATACCACATTTTATTTATCCACTCATCTGTTGAAGGACATTTGGGTTGTTTCCATCTCTTGGCAATTGTGAATAATGCTGCTATGAACATTGGCTTGCAGATATCTGTTTGTGTCACTGCTTTCCTATCTTCCGGGTATATACCAAGAAGTGCAATCGCTGGATCGAATGGTAACTCTATATCTAGTTTTCTAAGGAACTGCCAGACTGACTTCCAGAGTAGCTGAACCATTATACAGTCCCACCAACAATGAATAAGAGTTCCAGTTTCTCCACATCCCCTCCAGCATTTGTAGTTTCCTATTTGTTTAATGGCAGCCATTCTGATTGGTGTGAGATGGTATCTCATTGTGGTCTTAATTTGCATCTCTCTAATAGCTAGTGGAGCTGAACATTTTTTCATGTGTTTCTTGGCCATTTGTATTTCCTCTTCAGAGAACTATCTTTTCATATCTTTTGCCCATTTTATAATTGGGCTGTCTGAACTATCATCATTGAGTTGTAGGATTTCTTTATATATGCAAGATATCAGTCTTTTGTCAGATACATGGTTTCCAAAATTTTTTTCCCATTGAGTTGGCTGCCTCTTTACCTTTTTGAGAAATTCCTTTGAGGTACAGAAACTTCTAAGCTTGAGGAGTTCCCATTTATCTATTTTTTCTTTCGTTGCTTGTGCTTTGGGTGGAAAGTCTAGGAAATGGCCACCTAATACAAGGTCTTTGAAGATGTTTTCCTACATTATCTGCTAGGAATTTTATGGTACTTTCTTTTATACTGAGATCTTTGGTCCATTTTGAGTTAATTTTTGTGTAGGGTGTGAGGTAGGGGTCCTCTTTCATTCTTTTGGATATGGATATCCAACTCTCCCAGCCCCATTTGTTGAAAAGACCATTATGAACCAGTTCAGTGACTTTGGGAGCTTATCAAAGATTAGTCAGCTATAGATCTGGGGGTCTGTCTCCGAATTCTCAGTCAGATTCCATTGATCTATATGTCTGTCTTTGTGCCGGTACCATGCTGTTTTGACAACTGTGGCTTTATAATAAGCTTCAAAGTCAAGGAGTGTAAGTCCTCCCACTTTGTTTTTCTTTTTTAGAGTGTCTTTAGCAATTTGAGGCATCTTCCCTTTCCAAATAAATTTGATAACTAGCTTTTCCAAGTCTGCAAAGTAGGTTGTTGGAGTTTTGATTGGGATTGCATTGAATCTGTAGATGAGTTTGGGTAGAATTGACATCTTAATGACATTTAGCCTTCCTATCCATGAACATGGAATATTTTTCCATCTTTTAAGGTCCCCTTCTATTTCTTTTAGTAGAGTTATGTAGTTTTCTTTGTATAGGTCTTTTACATCTTTGGTTAAGTTTATTCCTAGGTAGTTGATTTTTTTAGTTGCTATTGAAAATGGTATCTTTTTCTTGAGTGCCTCTTCAGTTTGTTCATTTCTAGCATATAGAAACATTACTGACTTATGTGCATTAATCTTGTATCCCGTTACTTTGCTAAATTTGTTTATTAGCTCTAGTAGCTGTATCATCTATTTCTCAGGGTTTTCCAGATATAAGATCATATCATCTGCAAACAATGACAGTTTTACTTCTTCCTTTCCAATTTGGATGCCTTTTATTTCTTTGTCTTGCCAGATTGCCCTGGCTAGCACTTCCAGCACAATGTTGAATAACAGTGCTGATAACGGGCATCCTTGTCTTGTTCCTGATCTTAGAGGGAAGGCTTTCAGTCTCTCACCATTGAGTACTATGCTGGCTGTGGGTTTTTCATATATGCTCTTTATCATATTGAGGAAGTTTCCTTCAATTCCTACCTTTTGAAGTGTTTCTATCAAAAAGGGATGTTGGATTTTGTCTAATGCTTTTTCAGCATCTATTGAGATGATCATTTGATTTTTCCCTTTTGTTTTGTTAATGTGTTGTAATACATTGATTGATTTTCTTATGTTGAACCATCCTTGCATGCCTTGAATGAACCCCACCTGGTCATGGTGTATGATTTTTTAAATGTGTCTTTGGATTCTATTTGCAAGTATTTTGTTGAGGATTTTTGCATCTATATTCATTAGGGAGATTGGCCAATAGTTTTCCTCTTTTGTAGCATCTTTGCCTGCTATTGGTATTAGATTGATGTTAGGTTCATAAAATGAGTTAGGTAGTGTTCCATTTTCTTCGATGTTTTGAAAGAGTTTAAGTAAGATTGGTGTCAGTTCTTTTTGGAAAGTTTGGTAGAATTCCCCTGTGAAGCATTTATTTGTGGGAAGTTTTTTAATGAGTGATTGGATCTCTTTGCTTGTGATTGGTTGGTTGAGGTCTTCTATTTCTTCTCTGGTCAGTCTAGGTTGTTCATATGTTTCCAGGAAATTGTCCATTTCCTCTGCATTATCCAGTTTGTTGCCATACAGTTGTTCATAGTATCCTCTTGTAATTTCTTTAATTTCTTCAGGATCTGCAGTAATGTTACCTTTCTCATTCATTATTTTGTTTATATGGGTTTTCTCTCTTTTTGATTTTGTCAGTCTAGCTAGGGGCTTGTCAATCTTGTTGATCTTCTCAAAGAACCAACTTTTGGTGTTATTTATCCTCTATTGTTTTTTTGTTCTCTATGTCATTTATTTCTGCTTTAATCCTTGTTATTTCTTTTCTTCTACTTGGTTTAGGATTGGTTTGCTGTTCATTTTCTAGCTTCTTCAGTTGATCCATTAGTTCTTTGATTTAGGCTTTTTCTTCCTTTTTAATATATGTGTTTAGTGCTATAAATTCCCCCCTCAGCACCACTTTTGCTGCATCCCATGGGTTTTGGTGTGTTGTGTTCTCATTTTCGTTCATCTCTATATATTTAGCAATTTCTCTTGCTATTTCTTCTTGAACCCACTGATTGTTTAGGAGTGTGTTGTTTAACCTCCAGGTGTTTGTGAATTTTCTAAGTCTCTGATGGTTATTGACTTCTAATTGTATTCCATTGTGGTCAGAGAATGTGCTTTGAATAATTTCAATCTTTTTGAATTTATTGAGCCTTGTTTTATGTCCCAGCATATGATCTAGTCTGGAGAAAGTTCCGTGAACACTAGAGAAGAATGTGTATCCTGGTGATTTGGGATGTAATGTTCTATATATGTCTGTTAAATCCAACTCATTTATCAGATTGTTTAGGTTTTCAGTTTCCTTATTGGTCTTCTGTCTGGTTGATCTATCTATAGGAGAGAGTGATTTGTTGAAGTCTCTCACAATTATTGTGGAAACATCCATTGCTTCCTTTAGTTTTGCCAGTGTTTCTCTCATGTATTTTGTGGCACCTTGATTGGGTGCATAGACATTTATGATTGTTATTTCTTCTTGTTGAATTGCCCCTTTTATTAGTATGTAGTGTCCTTTTTTGTCTCTCAAAACCTCCCTACATTTAAAGTCTATTTTATCTGAGATTAATATTGCTACACCTGCTTTCTTTTGGCTGTAGCTTGCATGAAATATTTTTTTCCATCCTTTCGCTTTCAATTTCTTTGCGTCCCTGTGTCTAAGATGAGTCTCTTGTATGCAACATATTGATGGTTCATTTTTTTTGATCCATTCTGCGAATCTATATCTTTTAATTGGTGAATTTAATACATTTACAGTCAACGTTATAACCGTGAAGGCATTTCTTGAATCAGCCATCTTATCCTTTGGTTTATGTTTGTCATATATATTTTTCCCTCTCTCTATTAATATCCTTTAATGTACCCATACTGAATCTCTTTAGTACTGAACCTTTCTCCATGTGTCTCTCTCCTTTCTTTGTTTCTCTGTCTGTAGGGCTCCCTTTAGTATCTGAAGTAGGGCAGGTCTCGTTAGCAAATTCTCTCAGCATTTGTTTGTCTGTGAAAAATTTAAGCTCTCCCTCAAATTTGAAGGAGAGCTTTGCTGAATAAAGTATTCTTGGTTGGAAACTTTTCTCACTCAGAATTTTAAATATATCATGCCACTGCCTTCTCGCCTCCATGGTGGCTGCTGAGTACTTACTACTTAGTTTTATGCTGTTTCCTTTGTATGTGGTGAATTGCTTTTCTCTTGCTGCTTTCAGAACTTGCTCCTTCTCTTCCATATTTGACAGTGTGATCAGAATATGTCTCGGAGTGGGTTTATTTGGATTTATTCTATTTGGAGTTTGCTGGGCATTTATGATTTGTGTATTTATGGCGTTTAGAAGATTTGGGAAGTTTTCCCCAACAATTTCTTTGAATACTCTTCCTAGACCTTTACCCTATTCTTCCCCTTCTGGAACACCAATGAGTCGTATATTTGGGCGTTTTATATAATCTATCATATCCCTGAGGTCCATTTCGATTTTTTCAAATTTTTTTCCCCATTTTTTCTTTTGTGCTTTCATTTTCCATTCTGTCATCTTCCAGGTCACTGATTCGTTGTTCAGCTTCCTCTAGTCTTGTACTATGAGTGTCCAGAACCTTTTTAATTTAGTCAACAGTTTCTTTAATTTCCATAAGATCATCTATTTTTTTATTTAGTCTTGCAATTTCTTCTTTATGCTCTTCTAGGGTCTTCTTCATGTCCTTTATATCCTGTGCCATGCTCTTCTTCATGTCCTTTATATCCCGTGCCATGGTCTTGTCGTTCATCTTTAGTTTTTTGATTAGTTGCTCTAGGTACTGTGTCTCCTCTGATCTTTTGATTTGGGTGCTTGGGCTTGGGTTATCCATATCGTCTGGTTTTTTCATATGCTTTAAAATTTTCTGTTGTTTTCGGCCTCTTGGCATTTGCTTAACTTGATAGGGTTTTTTTAGGATTTGTAGACCAATTGAAATCCTTATCTCTAATTTGTCTGATCTACAGCTTCGTGGTGTACACTTTCTCTAACTAACCAGCAGGTGGCATCCATGAGCCACCTGTTCCCCTCAAGCCAGTTCTGCCCTGCTTTGCATTTGTGGTGAGTGGGGGTGTGAGTCTTGTGGGGTCCAATTGATGTACCAAGCTTGCATGTGTAGTTGGTATTGCCTGCCCTGTACATGGGGCATGTGTCTGGGCAGTCAGGGAGGGGGGGCAGCTCTAACAATCAAATCTCCCTGGTGTTCCTGGGGTTTTAAAGCTGCTGCAATAGTCTAATCTTTCAGTTCAGTCCTGCCAATTCGTCTCTGCCACTGACCCACAAGTCCTTGGTATGGCCCCTGAGACTTGAGAGTGGGTCCCTCTTCCAGGCCGTGCACCCCCTGGTCCTCTGTTGAGGGATGACTGTGCTATGTCACAGGTGAGTGCCGTCCCCCCAGGGCGGTTCTGGGCTGCAGGGTTGTGTAAGGAGGCTCCCGGTCTGCTGAGCGGATGCCCCCCTTTTCTTGGGAAGTTGCGGTGTTTAGTGAATTTTCTCAGCCACTGGATTATTGCCTTTTGTCTCAGAGTTCTCTTAGTTCTGCTTTTGTCTTGACCTGCCCAAATTGCAAGTCTTTGAGGCTTTCTGTATTGGGCTTCTTAGAGTAATTGTTTTAGAAAAAGGAATAAAAACAAAAAAGATTTAAAAAAAAAAAGGGGCCCTCCTTGCAGATCTAATGGATTATTGAAATGCTAAGAGACAAAGTGATTAGGGCCATTAAGGAAAAGTCCAGGGGGCAGAGAGATCTTTTTTTCTTCGGAATTTGCATATTAGCCTCAGGGCCTGAGCTCTGCCCTTCCCCTTTGTATGTTCACCAGAACTCCAAAAGCCTCCGCTTTTCTTTTTGGGCTTTTCTTGCTGTTTCTTGCTATCCCTATCTCCTCTCTGCTGGGCTGGCTACTCTCAGATTCTCTGGTGTCCGGTCTCAGTCTGTGTATGATTGGAGTTTGGATCAGTAGAATGAGTGTCCGATAAGAGCCGCCACTGCAGTTCTCCCTCCTCATTCCCAGCACTGACGGCCCCTCCTCCCATGGGACTGTGCCTGGCAGGGAGGGGCGCGGGTCCCCTGGCCGCAAAAACTTACAGATTTCGCTGATCTCATTAGTTCAATGTGTTCATGAGTGTTATATGAAGTATGCCCAAAGTCAAATTACTCTGCGGTGTCCAGTCCACGCAATTCTGGCTTTCTGCCTACTTTCCTGGAGGAGTAACTAAAACATACACCTCACCAATCCGCCATCTTGCCCCACCCCACTCTATCTTTCTTATATGATGATTACAGCTCTATTTTGTACATTTCATTGTTTTAGAACCATACTTAATTATTATATGTGAAGTGATGTGAAATGTCATTTATTCCTTTAGTCATAAAACAAGCTGCCAGATATATTTAAAATTGTTAATGTTGTTTTGTTTAGGTGATTGTTAAGGTGATTTTTCTTATTCTTCTTGGTAGTTCTCTGACATTTTTATGTTGATTATTTCTCTAGCTGAAACTCTTCCCTTGACATTTCTAATGCTTAGCATGCAACTTGCAACCTGTTTCTTCCTGATAAATCACAATCTTGAGAATTTTTCTATTCTTAACCTTTAACTAATAACTTAATCCTAATTCAGTATTTTTCAAATCTCTGTCTATCCCTTTTTCCTCTTTCTGCCCCAGTCCCAGCTTTCCAACTGCATTTGATCTTTCTGATGCTGCCTGTCTGTCTCCTTGACTTCTTCTTTTTTTTAATACAATTTTATTGAGATATGTTCACATACCAGATAATATTCCAAAGTGTACAATCAGTGGTTCACGGTATCATCATATAGTTGTGCATTCATCACCATTTTTATTACTCCAAAAAAAAAAAATTAGAATAAAAATAAAAAACAACACCCCAAACATCCCATGCCCCTTATTCCCCCTCCCATTGTTTATTTATTTTTGTCTTTATTTTCTTACTCATCTGTCCATACACTGGATAAATGGAGTGTCAGTCACAAGGTTTTCACAATTACATTCACACCGTAAAAGCTATATAGTTATACAGTCATCTTCAAGAATCAAGGCTACTGGATTACAGTTCCTCATTTCCAGGTATTTCTTTCTAGCTACTCTAATATATTAAAAACTAAAAAGGGGTATCTATATAATGCATAAGAATAGCCTCCAGAATGACTTCTCGACTCTATTTGAAATCTCTCAGCCACTGACGCTTTATTTTGTTCATTTCTCTTCCCCATTTTGGTCCAAGAAGGCTTTCTCAATCCCATGATGCCAAGCCAGGCTCATCCCCAGGAGTCATGTCCACGTAGGAGGGAGGGCAGAGGGGACTTAGAGAGAGAGGCCACATCTCAACAACAAAAGAGGGTCTCTGGGGGTGACTCTTAGGCATAATTATAAGTAGGCTTAGCTGCTCTGTTGCAGAAGTAAGTTGCATAAGAGCAAGCCCCAAGATTGAGGGCTTGGCCTATTAAATTCAGTAGTCCCCAGTGCTTAAGAGAGTATCCGGAGTTCCCCAGCTGGGGAAGTTGAGTATTTCCATATTTTTCCCCATTCCCTCAAGGAGGTTTGCAAATACTTTTTTATTCTCTGCCCAGATTATTCTGGGATGTATTGGGGCATCACACTAACCTGTGCAAACCAACAGGATTTCATTCCCTATTCAAGGTTCCATGTAATTATGGTGTTCAAATAAACTGACCATACAGGTTAAATAGATAGTGTGCTACAGAAGACATAAATTTCGCACCAAATAAATATCTCTTCCTTTGATCTCACATAGAAGTTGAAGTTTTAAAACACAGTCAATGTCATCCTTTACCCTTTAGTCTGATTTGCCTTAGTCTTAACCAGATCAGCTTCATTCATATCTCTAATTGAAGTCTGCTCTCTTTTTCAGCTTTTTTAACAGTTTGGTATATGGGGTAATGCTGACTTTCTTATCTGCGTAACTCTAGCTCTGAGTCACAGGTGTCACACAAATACACAAATTTCACACAGAAGTTGGAGTTTCAAAATACAATAAAAATCATCCTTTACCCTGTCTTTTAATTTACCTTAGTCCTAACCAAGTCTGTTTCATTCGTATCATCTGTAATTGAAGTCTCATCTCTTTTTCAGCTTTGTTAACAGTTGCTGTATAGAATAATACTGACTTACAGAGCTGCTGAACTTTAATTTGGGTCACACAGATACCCAAATTTCCAGTGAATGACCAGGTTATACACAAGGAGCTCAGCATCTCAGAATTTAGAAATAACCATAACAACTCAGGAATAGATGTGACCGCTGTAAAAGGTTATAATCTAGATACTTTTACAGTAAGTCTTCCCCTGACAACCTGTGCTCTCGAATTCAGTTCTCATTTTGCACATTATGTTTAGTCTATATTAGTGAGGTGTTGCAGTATTTGTCTTTTCATTTCTGGCTTATTTCACTCAACATATTGTCCTCAAGGTTCATTCACCTAGTTTAATGCCTCACAATCCCCTGACCTCTGAACCTAGAGTATCCCAGGACTCAGTCCTTAGCCCTTTTCCATTTTGATATTCCTGTGGTGATCTCATCTGGTCTCATGGCTTTTTGTGTGTATTCTCATCACTGTCTTCTGGGCATCTCTACTGGGATATCTCACAGGCACCTCAAACTCAACATCTTCAGAATTGAGTTTCTGATTCTCTCTGCTAGATTTGCTTGTCCTTTCCCATACCAGTCAATGGCAGTTCCACTCTTCTGGAAATCATCCATGGCTTCTCTTTCTCTCACACTCTGCATCAATCTATTAGCAAACACTACTTCCAATATATATCCAAAATTCTGCCACTTTTCACCACCCCCACTATCTCATCCCTGTTCTAAGCCATCATCATCTCATATTGATTATTACAATAGCTTCCTAACAGTCTCCTGTTTCTCCTGTTTGCCCCCTTTCTCGAAAACACAACAACCAGAGTGGTCTTGTCAAAATGAGAGTTACATCTTGTCTTTTGTTGCTGTTGTTCCAAACTTTCCAATTTTCCTGTTTCATGCAAAATAAAAGCTAAGGTTCTTCTTATGACCTCTGACTATATGATCTGGCTCCTGTTACTTTTCTGACCTACTCTCCTCCTTATACCCCACCCTACTGCTGAATCAGGAGCATTTGCTGCCCCTTCCACCCAAATGCTCTTTCAGATATAGCCTCCCAGCTCACTCCCTCACTCCCTTCACGTTTTTACTCTGAAGTTACCTTCTCAGTGAGGCCTCCCTGGAACCCCTGTCCAAAATTTCAGTTGTTTCCCACACCCCATTCTACTTCCTTGCTTTATTTTTTCCCTTTAGCACCTAACTCTATCAACTATATATTTACTTATCTTGTTTATGTTAGTCCCCATTGTAAACTCATTGAGGTCAGCGATTTCCTTTTTGGGGGGTGGGGGTGGGAGTTGTCTTTTCAGTTATCTTCTATATCTTTAGCACCAAACCAGTAGTTTCCCTAAATCCTTATTTCTCGGTTCAAACCTTGTCTTTTACTGTTTGACATCTCCTTGTTTCATTCCCTATATCTAGTAGTCACTAAGTTCTGTTGTTATATTATTGTAGGAATCAGCCATTTGAAGAGCACTTCTGTGCCTTTCATAGAACCTCCTTTAAAGACATAGTTCATTTTTCTCCTATCTAATAGACTCTCACATTAAAGTTTATTGCAGCATTGTTTGTAATGACCAGAAGCCTATAATTAAAATTCTTAATTACAAGCTTAGAAATTCTATCAGTAATTTCCGCTTTTTAAAAATGTAAATATTGAAACAAATAGGGGAATTGGTATTAATTTGGAGTATCTTTTATGATAAGCAATATGTAAACTTTAACCACACAAGTCTCTGTAGTGTTGTAAATATGAAACATACCCTTAGGGTTCCATAGAATCGTAAAGTTGGAAGAGACTTTGTTGGTACTTAGACTTTTTTGTGTGTATGTGTGTGCAGTAGAACTGAAAACAAAAGAAAGGATGCTGTTTATTTAGGCTGTCTTTTCCTAAAAAACAAATCAACAAACAAACCCCCACTAAACTGGCATGAACTCTAGGACACCTCAAAAAACACAATTTGAAAGTAGTAAAATAGCATGGGATCACCTGTGACTCCTCATTCGTCAAATTCTTTTGATTTCATATTTTTAATATCTCTTTTGTACTGTTCCCTCCATCTCTGCTTCTACCAGTGATACTTTAGTTATGTCCTCATTATCAGTTGTTTTCTCTATGACTTTAAACTCTTACTTGGTCCCCCAGCTTCCAAATTCATTTCTCTAACAGTGGCACCATGGTTATCTCCCTAAAATTCAGACCAAATGATGACATTTCCCCAATTAAAAGGTTTAGTGTCATCCTCTTTCTCCATCACTTGTAATAGGTTTTCTGGTTTGCTAAAGCTGCCTTTATGTAAAATACCAGAAATGGATTCACTTTTATAAAGGGGATTTATTAGGTTACAAATTTACTGTCCTAAGACCATAAAAGTGTCCAAACTAAGGCATCAACAAGAGGATATCTTCACTGAAGAAAGGCCAGTGGCGTTTGGAACACCTCTGTCTGCTGGAAAGGCATGTGGCTGGCGTCAGCTGATCCTTTGTTCCTGGGTTCTGGTTTCAAAATGGCTTTTTCCAAACTGTCTCTGGCCTTTTGTCTCTTTTAGCATTTCCCTCTCAGCTCTTGTGCATTTTTGCTTGTTCTCCCCGGGTATTTCTCTCTAAACATCTGGGGGTCCTCTCTTCACTTCTCTGAGGCAAACTCTGGGCTTCATCTCTTAGCTTAGCTTCTGTTCCAGTTTGCTTATGCTGCCGTTATGCAAAATACCAGAAATGGATTGGCTTTTATAAAGGGGGTTTATGTGGTTACAAACTTACAGTCTTAAGGCCATAAAGTAGTGTCCAAGGTGAGGCATCAACAATAGGTACCTTCACTGGAGAAAGGCCACTGGCGTCCGGAAAACCTCTGTTAGCTGGGAGGACACGTGGCTGGCATGCGCTTGCTCCCAGGTTGCGTTTCAAAATGGCATTCTCCAAATGTGCTCTTGGGGTGTTTTGTCCTCTCTTAGCTGCAGCTATTCCAAAACATCACTCTCAGTTGCTCTCTGCTCCTTCTGTCTGCAAACTCTTTACATGGCTCCAGTGATTTAATTCAGACTCACCCTGAATGGGGGGAGTAACACCTCCATGGAAATTATCCAATCAGAGTTCTTGCCCACAGTTGATTGAGTCACATCTCCATGGAAACACTCAATCAAGAGGTTCCAATCTAATCAACACTAATATGTCTGCCCCCACAAGATTGCATTAAAGAATCTAGGGGACAAAATATATACAAACCAGCACAGCGTCTCCAAACGTCTTTCTGTCTGCATCTCCAAGCATCTGGGTCCGTGTCAGCTCTTAGTTTCTCCCAGGGGCAAACTTTGAATTACATATCTTAGCCTCTCTCCAAAAATGTCTCTCTCAGCTTCTCTGAGCACTCTAAAAGGACTCCAGTAAGCTAAGCAAGACCCACCCTGAATGGGTGGATTCACACCTCCATGGAAATAATATAATCAGAGTTCCCACCCACAGTTGGGTTGGTCACATCTCCATGGAAACAGCCTAATCAAAAGGTCCCACCTAACAAGGTTGGATTAAAAGATCATGGCTCTTCTGAGGCCCATGACAGCTTCAAACTGGCACAATAGGTATATTTACTCTGAAGCAGTATAGAACAGGTCTGCTCATTCTTCTGAAAAGACTACCTGGTAGATAATGAGTTGTACAGATACCAGCTCTATGGCTAAGTGAATTTTGGAATAAATTGGTTTGAAAATGTATAGCTCTACTGAGGATAATATAATTACTGTATATGATAAAAATTACAGTTTTAAAGCCTACTGGTCCAGTGTCCACTTTCACTACTGTTCTGTATTTATTTTTCCCATGGACACCTATAAAAGTTTATAGACATAATCTCTCAGAATCTGCCAGCTCTTAGAGCCCCCTACTCTTCCAGTATATGTAGCTTCATTGTGAATAATCAATTTGGAATCTTTATTTGGAATGTCCTGACCATTGTCTGTACTCACATTTGCTTATGACCAAAGATTTAAGTAAAACAGGGACATTATATTTTGGTACACAGAGTCTTTTTTACATTTTTATGATTTGACATCTTTCCAGACCATAGAGTGAAAAGTGCTTAACTTCGTAAAGCAAATAATTCCTAGATAGCTCCTAGTGAGGGAACATATTTTGTATTCCCATGTGATGGTATTCTTTAATGTTTGTAAGCGTCAAAAAGTTATCACAATAAAAACTACAGTGGTGAGGTCTTTTAAAAGGTCCATTCATTTATCTAAACTGACTCTAAAATGGCTGTTTGTAATATTTGTATTTATTAGTTTTTTTCAGTGACAGAGAATTTGAGTAGCATACTTTCCAAGGCCAGGCCAACTCTGCTTTTCTTTGTCTTCATGTATGAGAGAGTCTTGTCATAGGGACTGTGAGTAAAGAGAAAGCCTACAGTGACCCCTCTTATCCCTGTTCCTAGAGATTTCAAGTTCTCTGCATCAATTTGGATACCCCAGTGTCTTCAGGCCCAAGATTTCTTAGGGCTACTTTTGTGATTGTTTGTTTAATTCAATATATTTATTTAATTTTTTACATATGGTTAAAAAATAAAGTTAGTATATGTATTAGGATACTCTCAGGAAACAGAACTGACAGGAGATATATGTAAATATTACTAGATTTTTATAAGAATTGTCTCACATGACTGTGGGGATGGGCAAGTCCAGATACCATAGGGCAGGACACAAGCCAGGAACTCTGATGAAGATTTCCGGTGAATTCCCCAGGAAAAGTTGACTGGTTGAAGTAGAGATGGAAACTCTCTTCTGACTGCTGAAATCATCACTTCTTTTAAAGTCTTCCACTGATTGGATGAGACTCATTGTTGGAGGCAGTCTCCTCTGTTAATTGTAGATGCAATCAGCCATAGATGCAATCAACTTACTGATGATTTAAGTCCACAGAACACCTCACAGTAACCATAAAGCTAGTGCTTGCTTGACCAAACAACTGGACACCGTAACTTGGCCAAGTTGACACATGAACTTAACCATCACAGTATGCAGTGAAAAGTTTTCTACTTAGGTGCCCCTGCCTATCCAATTCCCATCCCTAAGTATTAGTAGCTTTCTATGTATCTTTCCAGATATGCATGTAGAAGCAAATATAAATATATATTATCTGCCCCCCTTTCTTTTTATGTACTGTTCTTCACCTTGCTTTTTTTTCAATCAAAAAAAAAGCATACCTCATATAGTTTTGCTCAAAATTTTGTATAGCTTCCTAGTATTGCATTGTACTGACATACTATAATTTATTAATCAGGCATTGTTGGTAGACATTTAAGTTTGTTTTCAGTATTTCTTTGTTTAAATAAATTTGCATATGTGATGTACATTCAAGAGCTGATTTTAATTTCATGGGCTCTACCAAGTTGTTCAACTTTAAATCAGTTCCTCCATTATCCTTTATTCTAAGATGGGCCTTGAATTATTGGAGAATAATAGAGAAATGATCTTATCAAACCTTGGAGGTCAGGAAAACTATATCCATTTAGCCTTTTAAGTAGAGAAATTCTACAGCATACTATTACCCTTCAGAAATTTTAGAGGCATCTTTTTTTTAAATGCAATTCTATTGAGATATATTCGCACACTGTAAAGCCATCTGTAGTATACAATCAGTGGCTTCCAATATTGTCACATAGCTGTGCATTCACCATGATCAGTTTTAGAACATTTTCATTATTAGAGGGATCGTTAACTTCTTTTTCTTCCTCCTCCCACCACCAATTCAATTTAGTCACCAAGTGTTGTGCTTTTTCCCTCTTGTTGACATTTGTATTTTTCCCTTTTCCATTCCCTCTTCGCTATCTTATCCAACTTAGTTATTCACAATAGAAATCTGTCTGCCCTCTGATTGATCCTAATACTGGCAATGGCTAATGTAATTAGTATGAATACTTTACTGTGTACCTCACACTGTGGGACTGCTTTTCATGTAATGACCATTTTAATCCTCAAAACTACTCTATAAGGCATAGAGATGAAACAGCTAAGAGGTGGTAGAGTAGAACAGCTATGCAAATGGTCCCTGTTCTTAACAAGTTAATGACCTACTTAGAGACAGGAAACCATTCCTTTAAGCTAGAAATGCTACGCTAGCCCAGAGAAGCGAAGAGTTGGCTGGAGGATGGAGAAGATTTTTATGTAAGAGAGAGAGAAGTAGGATATAGTGAATAAGTGGTGGTATCAGAGCATTTCAGATAGGGGAATAGAATGAACATCCCAGAAAAAGGACTGAGTTTGAGTAGTTGGCAAATGCTGCCAACTCAAATAGCACTGAACTGTTGCATCAGATTTATTTGGAAAGCTTTTAACAAATATTGTTGGGTTTTGACCTCACTCTTAAGTTTCTGTTTTAGGTGGTCTGAAGCAGGGCCTTAGAATCTGTGTTGTGGATCTTGTCACAGGCTACTGTGATGCTAAGCCAGGTCAGGGAACCATTGGATAAAGAAGGAGGAGTGTGTTGGGTGTGACTAGAACAGAAGATACATTTTCTGATAAGTGGTAAGAGCTAAGATTAGATTAGTGGGGCTAACTCATACACGGAAAAGCCGGGCTAAGGAGTTCAAAGTTGAAGCAGTAGGCAGTAGAAAGTGAGTCATTAAGTTGACCAACAGAAAGATGTGTTTATAGACTATGTTTTAGGCAGACTCTTCTGGCTGCAAAATGCGGGAAGGAATGGCTGCAAACCAAGCTAGGAGACAGCTACAGGGAACAGTCATACTATACAATGAAACTTTTAAAAAGGGATGGACATTTTGTCAGGGTTGCTTTGTCCACAAATATAAGTTGGTGCATTTGGAAAATGAAGTTTGACTCTCTGAAGCTCCAGAATCTTTAAAAAATTAAGGGATTTGCCATAAATTAATGGTAACTAAAAAGTACACATAAATACTAAAATATAAAACATTTTGTGCCCCCTCCCTCCAATAAATACATAAATAAATAAATAAGGGACTCACTCTCCAAATTGAGGAACATAAGATTTGATGTTGGGTTTACACTTCTGGCCTCTACAGCTAATACAACATTTTATTTCTGAGAGAGAAGGGTACTATAGGAAGTGATAGCGTATAGAAGGCACAGTTATCCTTCCTTGACTAACTTTGGGTAAACTAGTTAGAAGTTTGTTTATCAAAATCCTATTTAAATCTGTATTTTCTAATTTTATCTTCTCTCCCCTTCCCCATCCCCTTCCCATCTCCCTTTCCCTCCCCTTTACCCTTTCTCTTTTGAAAAAAAGTTTGATACTCCCCTTTACCCTTTCTCTTTTGAAAAAAAGTTTGATACTTCCAGGGCAGTTTTAAAAATAATACTAACCCCGTACGGAAAACTCCAACATACCCCACCTCCCCAGGTTCCCAGGTTCACCACACAGATAAGAATGTCCCGTCTTCCCTAGGAAACAGTTTCCTCGGATGCCGGGCATTGCACTATGTGTAGAACAGCCAGCAATCCCTTGTCCCAGGAAGCATGAACTTGACTGCTGTCCCACAGTATTATGTAGGTGACCTCTGTATGCCACCTTCTACACACAGAACAAGTTCTGGGATGGTGAGTCCCTCAGGCCACCATCACACAGATCAGGCCTGGCATATGTGCTTCCAGTATGAGTATGTGCACGAGGATTATTCTGCTCCCTTTGGAACTGGGATGGGGAATCTGCACTGGGAGTGTGGGCCTGTCCTGGCATAGCTGGTGAGGGGTCATCCAGGATTCCACAGAATCCTACCACTTTTAAGTAGTTTTTCTCTTGATTTGGGGTGTACACTGTTACTGCAGCCCTTTAACTGTTTTCTAGAGCTTTGAGAAAGATATTTCTGCCAAGTCCTCAGGTGTTCAAAGCTGCTATGGAGGGACAGAGGCCTGAAGCCTCTCACTCCACCATCTTGACTGGGGCTGTTGTCAACTCAATGCTACTATTTTTAAGTTGCCCTTGATTATGTGCTCACCCTGTTACTGAAATCTTTTCATTTTCCAGAGCTTTGAGAGATTTGTTTCTGCTACTTCTTGCTGGTTGTTCAAATCTTCTGTGGGAGGACAGCCTTGGAGCATCTCACTCCACTATCTTCCTCAGGGCCTACAATTATTTCTTTAAGTCTGAGGTGGGGTTTAGGCATCTGCACTTTTCAGGAGCTGCCAGATGACTCTGATATGCACCGTATTTTAAGAACTATTAATGTAAAGGGGAAAAGAACTATTGATGTAGTCAAACAGAGGAGTCTGGGCTAGATGTGAATTTAGGTGAGGTCTACATACAGAATGGTATTGAAGCCTCAGGTGAGGATGAGAGTACATAGACCAGGAAGGGAACCTAAAATTGACCATGAAGAATTCCAGAATTTAAAGGCCAGGAATAGGAAAATGAGCATGCAAGGAGTGGCCAAAATTTTCAAAGAAAGCAAGGCAATGGTAATGTCACAGATGACAAAGGAAGAAAGTAGTTCAGAAAAGAGAGAATGGTCATGGAAAACAAGAACTAAAAATTACCCATTTTACCGAGGAGTGTCAGTTTCACGGGTGACGTTTTCAAGAGCTGTTTGAATTATCGTGGAAGTAGAAACCAGTTTGAGGAGTGAGTGGAGGTAGTGAAATGTAGATAGAAAATGTGGACAACTCTCAAGATGTTAGCTTTGATGATGAGAATAGAGATAGGGTGATAGCTGGAGAGGGAATGGGATTAAGGAAGGGATTTTTGTTTTTTCAAATAGGGGAGAAATTTGATGATGTTGAAATGCTTACGGATTGACACCAATGGAGAAGGGGAAATTGAACAACAGGAGAGAGGATAATGAATAGAGTAGTATGACTGCAGGAGTGATGGGATCCAAAGTTCAAGTGGAGAAACTGTTCTTAATTACAAAGTGGGAGCATTTAGTATTACAGGAGGGAAAGGATAGATATTGGATATGAAAAAATAGAATGTTGTTGATTGATGATACAAGTAATACGATTTCGGTGATCCGGAATACTACTTTAGCAATTAATGGGGAAATGACAGGGGTTGAAACAGAGACTTCATTCCTATCTAGCCTACCCTTGGGCCGGCTCAGCTCTTGACTTTGTCTCCTTTTGGTCACTAGCCCTTTGGCCCTAGCAATGCCACCCATCCCTTCCCTTTTTTGGGAGGGAGCCACAGGTCCATAGACCTCAGTGTAAGTCATCAACCTATTTTCAACATCTTATCTGGATTTTCTGCTATTTTTTCCTGAAGCTTGGAGACCAAAAACAAAATAGTTGTAGTCTTTTGTTTGCTTTTTTCTGTTGAACTATAGTCACACTATTATTTTTAAGGCAGATACAGCAAATTTTCCCTGTATTTTTTCTTTGTTTTGTCCATAATTGTCCAAATGTTTCCTATTCAGAAGTTTCAAGAATATATGAACATTAGTATTTAATGAAAACTTAGTTTTACTATGCTATGTTTCTTCTTTAAAAGTGAAATGTTTATTCATTAACATTAGGAATTCTTTTTTGTCTATTAATCTCAAGTTTCTGATTACATTTCACATTTTTGCTTTTTGTATGAATAATCGTCAATTTTATAATTATGGCAGTAATTAACACAAGCCACACACTTAAGAGTTTCTACTAATATAAAATATCATGTAGAATATTTTCTTTAAAGGAAAGCCAATTGAAAAATTATATCAGTGTTCTCAGAGTAGATAGCGTAAATGATATGCATTTAGTAGAAATATATTTTAAGAATAGCTACCTAAAGTGACTTAAAAATATTTTAGGTAAACTTTCTTCCATTGATGGTTGTAAAGATACTGATAATTACAAAATTTATAATTTGTAAAAAGAATGAAAGTTTAGTTTATTTAAATTTTGAAACAATAAATACTTTAAAAAATTCATCGTAATTGAAATTTAGTCATGTATATTCATTGTTTCATCATATACTTGTAAGTTTGTCATTTGTAAGGCATTAACTATTTCTGTCATTTCTGCTAGGCATATAATCTTTGTGAAGTATTTGGAGGTTTATACATGATAAAAATATTTTATCCTTTTGACCTCTACATTTTTTTTTTTTAATTTTTATTGTGGAAATATATAGAGGGCATAAGACTTCCCATTTTCAAACAGTTGCAGTCTTGAAATACTATCTTTTCTAGAAATCTTATGTTCTGTGATTTTCATTTCTGACAGTTGAGTTTTCTGATAAAATTAATACCAAGTGTGCATTTTATTTATTAGACATCTGTAAGCTTATATCACGGGCCAGGCACTTATTCAGAATTAAATAAGACATGGCTGCTTCAAGAAGCTTGGGAAAAACTGATAACTCCTGACATGCACATGTGTGCAGACCGTGTACACACACACACACTTGATTTTTTTCTCTTGATAAATGCATAGACTTTTAAAATCCCTAGATCTGGCTCTAACTTCTTGTTGAAAAACAAGACCAAATTAATATCACTTTGAGAATATCACTAAAGACATCTTTTAATTTATATATTGTGTAACCCAGATGTTCTTTTTTCCTTAAGTCCTTATATTTTTTTCCTGCTGCTTCTGTAATTAAGGTGCAGAATTTTTATTCTAAAGGAAAGTGTCTTACTGTATTTCAAGGGGTCTTAACTTAGATTTTGTAAATCTCGGTAAATACATGAATCACTCAATGGCTTTATGGATCCATGAACCTCTTATGATGGAAAGAGTCCATAATTTTTATTAGACTCTCAAAAGATTCTGTTACCCCAAAATTTTAAAAACTATTGCACTATTAAAATTTTCTTTTAATGGATTTTGGCTTATTCTAGTTTATGACTACTTCATTTACCATTTAGGTTTTCTCACTGGAGGAAAGGGAAATTGAAGATGTAATACTTCACAAATGTACTACTTCAAATTATTATGACAGTTTTTGAAGTGGACGTTTCAACTTTACAATTTGTTTTTATGTTTACTGAGAAATATTAGAGTCATGCTACAGTTTTTATTATAAATATATTTTTGTTTGTAGTACCAGGACCTTCTGGTGACAATGGCATCAGTATTACTATGATCTTGATGGCCTGGATGGTTATTGCAGTGATCTTGTTCTTACTGAGACCTCCTAATCTAAGAGGATCCAACCTACCTGGAAAGCCGACGAGTCCTCATAGTGTAAGTGTTGTGGATTATACATCCTTTTTGGATGGGAGGAGGGGTGTGGCCTGGGCAGAGGAAGGAGGTTTTTTTGACTGAAATCTCGAAATTAGCAAAAGATTTAACTCATGAAGGAATTTTTCCTATGTAGTCCCTAGGAAATCTAATAGCCTCAAATGTCTTAGTCTTCATGGAGTTACACATAGAAGCACAGACTGGTAGTTCAAAAATAATTTTGAAATGAATTCCAATCTTTACTCACACGAGAAATATATAAAAAAAAAGATCCAGTTCATAACCCAACAGCAATATATCTCAAATCCCAGTTCTCTGCTCCCCAGTGCTATCCACCTCATAGTTGTTCCTTTGCCTCTCATGCTTCCAGTCCACTGAACTCTCTTAATTAAGTCCTATCTCAAATCTTTTCCCCCTCTTTTCTTTCCCTTCTTGTCCTATCCATTTTAAATACAATAGAGCCACAGAGCCTGTCTGGCTAAATCCTGTTTTCCTCTTGTTTTTTTCCCATTCTGTTTCTCTCACACCCTTTCTTCCAGTTCTGCATCTCTATAGATCAACTGAGCTGGCAAAAGGAGAGGTAGGAATCATTCTTGTTGGTAAATGTTGTGAGGCTGATTTTAGCCATTTTTAGAACCTCCTAAATAAAAAATATTATAAAGCAACCACACAGGGTTTTGGGTTCCATTTTTAAAGGAGCCACCATTAAATGACTCCTTTTAATCCTTTCATAACCAGAATATATATTTTTTCTTTTCCATTTGAATTTTATGTTATCTCTTTAAAAATATTGCCATGTTGGATTTACTTGTTAAATACTAATTCTCTTGACAGCCTTCACCATGTGGAATTTTTAAAATAATCACTTCTTTTCCCCAATCTTGTGTTGTTGGTATAGAAAGAAGCTCAGTTAGACTAATTTCTTATATAGGAGAAGGCAAATGGTCAGTGTTAATTGGTTAGTGCTTTGTTCTTTTTTCGGGAGTAGAACATCTAGGTAAGTTGCATGCTGACTTTAAGAAATAAGGTATCATTAGCATTATGTAAAAAGCCTTAAATTTATTTTTGTTTATCTTAGGGCGTATTCATAAAACAGTTTGCACTTTGTCTTTATAAAAGTATTGCTTCCTTAGCCTTTTTTCTTACTTTTTATGTAAGAAACAAACAAAAGTCCCTAGCTTTACTTAGATTGGACTGTGCTCAAGGATATGCTTTAGCAAGAGTAATGAGCTACCTTTATTGGTTTAAGACTGTCAGAGCGAGCAGTCTCACCCAGGTCGTATTGCTGTTGCACAGCTTCCGTTTCTTCCATACCACAGATTAAGAATGGGACAAAAGTTAGAGAATCGTAGTTAATCCAGTGTTCCGTTGTGTAAGGACATATGAAAAGGCCAAATAAGTATATGCTTTGGGATGAGATGGGAGCATTGCTGCTCATATCTATTGCTGCCCATGTATATGTTAGATTGGTTGCACTGGGATTTAAGAATTCAGCTCCACTAATTTCTTTCTTTCTAATGCCAGGGACAAGATCCACCAGCCCCTCCTGTGGACTAACTTTGTTATATGGGAAGTGAAAATAGTTAAACACCTTGCACGACCAAATGAACGAAGATGACCAGAGTTCTCTTAACCCCATTATAACTGTTTTTCCTTTTGCATCTACAGTATGGGATGGTATTGTTTTCATGAGCTTCTAGAAATTTCACTTGCAAGCTTATTTTTGCTTCCTGTGTTATCACCATTCCTATTTACAGTATATTTGAGTAAATGATATTAAAAAAAGTTACATAGGGCTTTTTTTGGTTGTCCTAAATGTAAATATTCCATTCATTTTATTTGTAACTGTGATCATAATTTTTGGGATGATTTCTGGCCCAATTGAAGGAAATTTGAGATCTCTGAATTTAAATATTTCAAATAATTTTGATAGATTTAAAAATTACTTTTTTGCATAAGGTATTTATAAAGTTACTTGGACTTGTCTGAGATTGTGTGAATGAAAATTAAAACTACACTGTATTTACATTTATCTTGATGGCTTATTTGTGAGTGCAGTTTTCTCTTGTTCTTGGGACTGTGGCAGCCCTTGAATATTTTATAAATTACAGCTGAAATCTGTATCATTTATTATAACTGGCTTATGTGACTAGGATAGGAGAAAAAATGAAAAGGTTGTTTACTAAGTTTTTTACACCCACTAAAAAGTGTCTAATGTTAAGAAAACTTTAAATAAACATGATTGATCGATATGGTGGATGTTTACCAGTCCATTATATGACATTTATAAGCCACTGTACTTTAGCCTTAAAAGCGTTCATGAAAAAAATTAACTCTGCCATTGCCAGGTATAATTGATACAATAATAATTTAAGCTATAATTTATTGTTAAAATGAGTGCCTCTCAGGAAGTTTTTTTTTTCTATTCTAATACTTCCCTGTTAAAATGAAATTACCTTAAAGCTGTATTGGGGGCCTGTTTAATTATTGACATCTGAATGCCCATTTACTTATTTACTCTTTTTATTTTCAAGAAAATTTTTTGAGTCTCTTTTATCCTTCTGACTTTAACATTTAAAAAAAATCAATTATTAGTTTCTCCAAGAGAAAAGGAGGAAAATGAGAAACAATCAAGGGTCTTTTTCTCACCTCTTACCTCATTTCTGACTTGGTAATGAGATGGATTGGGATGGGAAGAAGAATTAATGTAAGTAGTTTTGAAATATAAGGAAAAGTGAAAGTTGCATTGTTTTGCTCAGTTTGAAAAAAAGTTAATATAATTACCATAAAAAAATGCCTGTATGACCTGTGTGGCTATGGAATTTTTTCCTAGCAAGTGATTGCAGGTTACTTATGTGGGCTAGAAGATATTTTGCTATCAATATAAGGATTTTTTTCCCTTAGCTCAGTCTAGCTTTTCATTGTATAAGTCTGAAACATTACTTGTATGAATTGAATAAACTTCTCTATATCATTGTAGTGTTTAATAGAGTCTTTGACACAGTTGTTAACACTCATGGAGGTTTTTTTCCTAAACTATGATTACATTCTAGGCCACAAACATTAAGGGCATCATTTCAGTATATAATCCAATTTTAACTGCTTGCATTCCTCCTTGTGCATCTTGGCTTTGTGTTCAACTTCTTGAAATAATATCACCAACTCTTAATTGTGCTAATAGAAGAGTAACACAGGTAAGTCAGATCCAGGTAAATGAACAGAACACCACAGATGGAAGGTTTTTCCTCTTGCTGTGTCCTACTGGAAGCCTTCCCAGCTCCACACTGGTAAAGTGTTCAAGGCAGAAATGGCAGGAACAACTTAAGATGGAGAAAAATCCAATAGCATTTCCTTTTTCTGCCCTTGCCCAGTGAACTCTGAAGGTTTGCCCTTACAGCCTAACAGTCTGTTCTGTAAGCTGCCTGAGAGCCAATCCCTGGCAGAGACACTGATGTATACACTGGCTTTATGGCTCACAGATAACTGAGAGTTGTTTTGGCTTAAGAAATAGCTGTAACTTGAAAACAGAATGTCTAGTGTTAGCTAGATACCTGGAAATCTGGATTCTTATTTCTAGTCCTTCATTTCTGTCACATACACTTAATTGATATTACTTCTAGGATATTAGCCTTTTCTTATATGGACCATCTACTTAATTAGTAATAAAACTTCTTATCATAGCTGTCTTGTTTTTTTGCTTATAAAAAATTTCTCTGCATTCCTGAAAAGACAGTGTGCTGCACATAAAGTATTCTTGTTAGCAAAACTAGTAATTTATATTACTCTATTTAATTCCTAAAGTTTCTACATGTGGCTTTTTTATTGAGAACACTATTAAATCATTACTTGGCTTTGTAAACATTCACCTAAACTGTGGCTAAAATCCTTTAAAAATAACCTGGAAAAAGAAAAATAAAGCTCCACATTTTAAAATCACCTTTGGCTCCTAAACATTCCACAAATGCCATTAAGACTTTATTTTGCTTTTGAGTCATTTGGTGTTCTTTATGCAAAGTAATTTCTTTTCTTTTGCTTTTCATATGGAAGAAGTTAACATTGGAAATGTTTTTAGTAAGAGATTTTATCATGTATCTATCCAAACACAATCCCATGGTCAGTAAGTCATAATTTTGAGTACACTATTCCATGTTACTTTTTGTGTCTTTGTAGTATGTGATATGATAGTGTTTATGGAATTATAGATATCTTAATATTTTCAAAGGAATTGTGGAAGTCTATCACTCTAAATGAAAGCCTGTCACTCTAAATGAATATTGTGCTAAAATTTGACTAGCTCAGCTTAAGACACAACACAGCAACTTGAAGAAGGAAAATTGAAGAGTTTACAGTTAATGGATTAAATTTTTGTTGCAACAGTAGTTTTAGTCTTAACATTATAATATTTCTAAATGAAAAATCATAAAGTATTTGTTACCATGTCTGATGATTACTTTGTTAAAAGCAGAAGTGGTCATGTGATGTACCAAATGTCAGTTGTTCTTTTTAAATGTTAATCATGCCAAACAAATCATGTCTGTGCCATCCAGGGTTTATTGTTGATCTTTTACTGAGTACTTGGATTGGGATAAAGGGCTTGTACTATGCACTTTTTATTAATGAAATAAATAGAAAACATTAGTAACACTCTGTTTTCTGTTTGGCTTTTGTGGGAAGAGAAGTGGGCATCTTTTGCTTAGTAAAATGTTACAATCCTTTATTAAAATGTTTCTTATAGACTTCCTTACCCTTTACTAAAGACATTGCTAAGAGAGAACTTTAAGTTGTAAGAAAAATATTTATATAATGTTTATATTTATGTAATAACACTATGGGGCCAGGTATTCAGAAATAGGGATTGTAAGACCTTAGGAAATTAGATTGCAATTATACTTCTTTAGTTCTCCTCCCCACCCCCTGAATATGGGGGCAAATAGACATTTGTTTCAAGGGAATGATATTCATTAACTTTAGTTTATTTGAACAGACATATATTACCCAAAAGGAGATACACATGCAAACTGTACTGAAAACACGAAAGTGAAGATGTGCTTTTGCTCTATGGCCTGGAATATATCCATCCAGACACTGAAGTTAATTATACCCATATATGTGTAAAGCTGGTAAAGTTGCTCTGGCATGATCATGGTATCAGAGTCTGTGTGATACTTAGGAGTTATTTAAAATAGCAGGATTTGTGAAAAATGTAATTCCCTGAAGATACTAAATTAATGATTTCAAACTAAAATTTGTCATATGTTGTATACATGTGTGGATAGTTCAATCCCCAGTAAAACCATACATTTTCATTAAATAGATCTGCAGTTCTAGTTTCCTCCCAGAAAAAGGAATTCTAATAAAAGAAGTTTCCTTGCTTCTTGCCATTTCACCTGATGGTTTTCTCAGTTCAGGGTCTCAACTTGTAGCTTATTTTTTCCTCAAGATGGTTCCCAAAACATTAACCATGATTATCTCTCATGCTCGGATTCTTTTTAACTAGATATATCAGTGCAATCTTTTCCCATTTTTTTATTAGAGGGAATTTTAGTTTGTCTATGTTTTTCCAAACAAATGAACTATGTTTGTTCAGTAAACATTTCAACAAGTGTTTATATTTACTTATTAACTGCTTACGTATGCTTTAAAATGGATGTCATTAAGGATTAGATTACAGAAACCACTTTAAACCATCACGAGGTCAAAATAAAAAGGCAGGTGGGGAAAGGGCAATGATGGGAGGCAGGAAATATGTAGGGGAGAAGAACAGTTTGTGTCATTTTAAGAATAATTTCATATCAATACATTTAAAAGGGAGGGATATTATTTTCTTAAATAAAACTGCTTCTTTCTAGGAAATTTAGGAATTAGAAAAAAAATTGTAGTCAAGTCCTGGTGATCTCAGAGGCTTTACCTCCTAAATATCTGGTCTATACTATACTACTTATAGTGTCCCACACTCTGGCTATGCCTTGATTATGAATGGGTTTTAATTTCATTGTTCCTATTAATTTTGAAAAATTGAACAGAACTAAACAGCACTAAAACCACAGAGCAGGTTCATCATTATTGAAAAATGCTCATATTGTTTTTAAAGAATTGAATCTGTTCTAAAGTCACTCAATTCAATCAGCCAAAGAAAGAAATGCTTTCTACAAAAGGCTTCACAGATCCTCAGCTGAATGCAGCTTTCCATGACAGCTAATTAGTATGTAAACATTAAACTTGGAAGTCTGGATGTCTTAAAAGGGGATTCCTTACAATTAAAATCCAGCAAGTACAGTTTTATGTTTACAAGATATAGAACAGGTGTAAATCTGACAGGAGTCTACACCCCTAACAAATCATTAAAGATTTATATCCTTACAAATGTTCTTAGCCTTCATATTTATCTAACAAGCTTTTCCTAAAGGCTATATTTTACTCTGTTTTATCTCAAATAGCACCTGTATCAACATCCTTTTGTCTTCTCAGAAATGCTTCACTAGCAACTGCCTCTTGAAATGTCAGTCTCAAGCTTCAAGCATGATTCTGTTAGCCCGAGCTAAATCAGAAAGGATGGGACTTAAGCAAATCTTGAGCTAAACAAAACAATACAAAACATTCTAGTTGCTTAATTAAAGATTGGGTAAGGCTTATAGTTTTCTCCCTCCACAACATCCAAGGAATTGTTTTTGTTATGTCACAATATTTCAAAAACTTAGACTCACATAGATAGGTATCTACAGGTGTCACCCAGCAACATTAAGATAGAATTCCTTTTTCCTTGTTGTATCAATAGTTTCTGGTGCTAATCTTGAAAAGCGTTAAAGATATTCAAAGAGGTTTTTTGTTGTTGTTGAAGAAAGATGGCTGATGATTGATGTTCTTTATCACTTAGGCTGTAATTTTCATAGCATGAATGAACTGACACCAATAAGTCATAATCTCCTTGGCCAACAACTTCATCCAATTCTCAAGCATCTGTTTTCGTTAGAGCAATCTTGTCACGTGCAATAAAAATATTGAGTATTGTCAAGAGTGTTAAGCTTTGGGGGTGAAAAATTTAAAAATTCTAGGGTTAGGGTTAGGGTTAGCGAGCTTTGTATGAACAAAGCTGAAAAATATGCTAGTGGCTATATGACAGTGGTTCCCAATTTTTTTGGTTTAAGGACCACTTATATTCTTAAAACTTATTGAGGCCCTCAAACAGCTTATTTTTTTTAAAAATTCATTTTTGTTGAGATATATTCACATACCATGCAGTCATACAAAACAAAGTGTACATTCAATTGTTTACAGTACTGTTATATAGTTATGCATTCCTCACCAAAATTAATTTTTGACATTTTCAGTACTATACACAATAAGAATAAAAAAGTGAAAAAGAACAATTAAAGTAAAAAAGGAACACTGGGTACCTTTTTTTTTTCTTCCCCCATTTTTCTCCTCATCCATCCATACACTGGACAAAGGGGAGTGTGGTCCATATGGCTTTCCCAATCATATTGTCACCCCCATAAGCTATATTTTTATACAATCATCTTCAAGATGCATGGGTTCTGGGTTGCAGTTTGATAGTTTCAGGTATTTACTGCTAGCTATTCCAATTCATTAGAACCTAAAAAGGGTTGTCTATATTGTGTGTAAGAGTGCCCACCACAGTGACCTCTCAGCTCCTTCTGGAATCTCTCTGCCACTGATGCTTATTTCATTTCCTTTCACATCCCCCTTTTGGTCAAGTAGATGTTCTCCATCCCACAATGCCGGGTCTATATTCCTTCCCGGGAGTCATATTCCACCCAAACACCTTATTTTTATATGAAAAATTAAAACATAACATTTAAAAATATTTAGTTTTTTTTTTCCTTTATTAGAGAAGTCGTGGGTTACAGAACAATCATGCATAAAATACAGGATTCCCATATACCATTCTATTATTAACACCTTGCATTGGTGTGGAGCGTTTGTTACAATTGACAATAGCACATTTTTAGAATTGTACTTTTAACTTAGTCCATGGTTTAGCTTAGGTTTCACTGTGTAGTGTAATTCCATGGATTAAAAAAAAATTTTAGTCTGTTACCATATATACAATCTATTTTTTAAATTGGGCTGTTTGTCTTTTTGTTGTTAAGTTAAAGGATTTCTTTATGGATCCTGGATATTAAACCTTTATTGGAAATGTGCCTCTCCCATTGTGTAGGTTATCATTTTACTTTCATGATAAAGTCCTTTGAGGCTCAAAAGTTTTTTATTTTGATGAGGCCTCATTTATCTAGTTTTTCTTTTGCTGCTTGCACTTTGGGTGTAAAGTCTAAAAAGACATTGCCTAACACAAGGTCCTGAAGATGCTTTCCTACATTTCTTCTAGGAGTTTGATAGTTCCGGCTCTCATATTTAGGTCTTTAATCCATTTTGAATTATTTCTTGTGTAAGGTGTGAGATAATGGGCCTCTTTTTTTTTTTTTTTTTGCAATGTTGATCCAGTTTTCCCAGCACCATTTGTTGAAGAGACTATTCTTTCCCATTGAGTGGTCTTTTGCCACCTTGTCAAATATCAGTTGGCCATAAATGTGAGGGTTGATTTCTGGGATCTCAATACAATTCCACTGGTCTACATGGCTGTCCTTGTGCAGTACCATGCTGTTCTGATTACTGTGACTCTGTAGTAAGTTTTAAGATCAGGAAGTATGAGTCCTCCAACTTCATTCTTCTATTTCAAGATGGCTTCAGCTATTTGCAGCCCCTTACCCTTCATAAAAATTTGATGATTGGCTTTTCCATTAATACAAAGAAGGTTGTTGGAATTTTGATTTGCATTGAATCTTTAAGCGCTTTGGTTAGGACTGATATCTTAATGATATTTCATCTTCCAATCCAAGAACATGGAATTTCCTTCCATTTATTTAGGTCTTGTTTGATTAATTTAGCAATGTTTTGTAACTTTCTGTGTACAAGTCCTTTATATCCTAGGTCATATTTATTCCTAGATATTTGACTCTTTAGTTGCCATTGTGAATGGAATGCCTTTCCCGCATCAATTTAGATGATCAGGTGTTTTGTGTTTTTTTTCCTTCATTTTGTTAATATGGTGTATTACATTAATTGATTTTCTCGAGTTGAACTAATCTTACATATCAGGGATAAATCCCACTTGATCATGGTGTATAATTCTTTTAATATGCTGTTGGATTTGGTTTGCTAGTATTTTGTTGAAGATTTTTGCATTTATACAAGAGAAATGGGTTTGTAGTTTTCTTGTGGTATCTTCATCTGGCTTTGGTATGAGGGTAATGTTGGCCTTGTAGAATGTAATAGACAGTGTTCCTGCCTGTGCCAGTGTGAGTGTATTGTGTCCCCCAAAATGCCATTATTTTTTATGTAATCTTGTGTGGGCAGAGGTATCAGTGTTAATTAGATTGCAATTCTTTGTTTCTGTGGAGATGTGCCCCACCCAACTATGGGTGATGACTCTGGATGATTTCCATGGAGGTGTTACCCCACCCATTCAGGGTGGGTCTAAATTAAATCACCGGAGCCATATAAATGAGCTGACAAACAGAAGGAACTCAGTGCAGCTGAGAGTGACATTTTGAAGAGGAGCTACATCCAAGAGGGACACTTTGAAGAATGCACAGAAGCTGAGAGAGTAGCTGAAGATGAGAGACAGTTTGAAGATGGCCGTTGAAAGCAGACTCTTGCTCCAGAGAAGCTAGGAGAGGACAAACACCCCAAGAGAAACTAAGAGTGACATTTTCGAGGAACTGCAGCCTAGAGAAGAACATCGTGGGAGAAAGCCATTTTGAAACCAGAACTTTGGAGCAGACACCAGCCACATGCCTTCCCAGCTAACAGAGGTTTTCCAGACACCATTGGCCATCCTCCAGTGAAGGTACCCAATCATTGATGACACCTTGGACACTTTATGGCCTTAAGACTGTAACTTTGTAACCAAATAAACCCCCTTTATAAGAGCTGATCCCTTTCTGGTGTTTTGCATTCTGGCAGCATTAGTAGGCTAGAACACTGCCTCTTCAATTTTTTGGAAGAGTTTGAAGAGAATTGGAGTTTAAGTTTGTTTGGAATGTCTCATAGATTTCCCCTGTGAAGCCATCTGGTCCTGGGCTTTTCTTTGTTGGGATGTTTCTGATTACTGATTCAATTTCTTTACTGGTATTTGGTTTGTTGAGGTTTTCTATTTCTTCTTGAGTCAATGTAGGTAGTTTGTGTATTTCTATGAATTTTTCCATTTCATCTAGGTTATCTAATTTACTGGCATACAGTTGTTCATAATATCCTCTTATAGTCTTATTCCAGTTTGCTAGAGATGCCATTATGCAAAATACCAGAAATGGATTGGCTTTTATAAAGGGGATTTATTAGGTTACAAATTTATAATTTTAAGGCCATAAAAGTATCCAAACTAAGGCATCAACAAGAAGATACCTTAACTGAAGGCCAGTGGCATCTGGAACACTGCTGTCAGCTGGGAAGGCACATGGCTGGCATCTGCTGGTTGTTTGCTCCTGGATTCTGGTTTCAGAATGGCTTTCTCCAAAATGCCTCTGGGCTTCTGTCTCTCTTTTCTTCTCTCTCTTTGCCTCTATGCATCCTTGCTTATTTTACCAGGACATTTCTAAGCATCTGGGAGTCCTCTTTTAGCTTCTCCAGGGCAAACTCAGGCCTTCATCTCTTAGCATCTCCAAACGTCCTTTTGACCGCATCCCCCAGCATCTCCGAGCATCTGGGATTGTGTCAGCTCTAGCTTCACCCAGGACAAAATTTGGATTAAACATCTTAGCTTCTCTCCGAAATGTCGCTCTCAGCTTCTCTGAGCTCCTTCCCTCCATGAGCTCTCTTAAAGGACTCCAGTAAACTAATCAAGATCCACCCTGAATGGGTGGGGTCACATCTCTATGGAAATAATAAAAAGGTCTCACCCAAGTTGGATGGGTCACCTCTCCATGGAAAAAACCTAGTCAAAAGATCGCACTCATAATAAGTCTGCCCCCACAAGATTGCATTAAAGAACAAAGTCTTTCCTGGGGTACATAACAGTTTCAAACCGGCACATAGTCCTTTTTATTTCAGTGGGGTCAGTACTAATATTCCCATTTTCATTTCTGATTTTAGTTATTTGTACCTTCTTTCTTTTTTCCTTTGTCAGTCTAGCTAAAGATTTGTCAATTTTATTGATCTTTTCAAATAACCAACTTTTGGATTTGTTGATTATATTGTTTTTTAGGTTCTATGCCATTTATCTCTATTTTAGTGTTTCTTTCCCCCTTTTCTCACTTGGGCAAATTTGCTCTTTTTTTATTTTCTAGTTCTTCCAGTTTTGAAGTTATTTCCCTGATTTGAAGTCTTTCTTCTATTTAATGTAAGTATATAGAACTATATCTTTCCCTCTTAGCACTGCCTTCACTACATCCCATAAGTTTTGGTATGTTGCATTTTCATTTTCATTCACCTTAAAATATTTCCTAATTTTGCTTGTGATTTCCTCTCTAACTCATTAGTTGTTTAAGAGTGCATTGTTGGAGATCTAAGATGGCAGCCTAGAGAGGAGTGGAAGCCAAGTAGTCCCCCTGGAGCAACTAAAAAAAAACAGAAACAACTAGTAAATAAGTTGGAATAACTGTGGGGGGACAAACATGACTGTCCACTCATCATACACCAACCTGAATTGGGAGGAATGCCCTAGATCACAGCATAAAATCGGTAAGTAAAAACTGTGGATTCGGACTTCTGGAAGATGGAGGTTAGGAGAAACAGGGCAAAAAAACACCTCTGAAAAATACTAGATAAAGGCCAGAGGGTCACACAGAACACCAGTTCCAGCGATGAACCAGCTGGACAGGGTCTGCTGGATCTGCAGGGACCATGCATTTGGTGAAGCCGGGAGTCTGCGTTCTGGGGTGAGTGAGTGGGCCTGCTGAATGTCCGACAGCCATGCTGCAGTGTGGGGAAGCCGTGGGTTGGCGTTTGGAGTCGGACTAGTTCTTTTTAAAAGCCCAAAAGTGGCTGTGGATGCAGCGGCGGGGACCACACAGGAAGCGTGGCAGGAACGACATCTCCACAACCTGTGGGTACGCTTCAGTATCTGGTGTGGATGATAGGCTGTTGCGCACCCGCTGCTAATTGTCTCAGAGCGAGGCAGGCAGGGGTTAGCCAAAAGGGGAAAGAAGCCATGCCCCTTGCAGCCATCTTCCTGGCTGGCTGGGAACACTCCTGCCCAGCGCTGGCACCACAGCCCAGAGCTGTGCCAGGAAACCCAGTGTGACGGGAAGTGTTTCCAGCAACGCATGCACATGCTACATTGTCTGGCGTGGACAGTGGCCTTTCATGCACTCACAGCTGGTTATCCCGGAGCTGGGGCGGGGGGCAGAGCGGTTGAAAGGGGGGATATTGGCATGCCCCATTCAGCCATCCTTTCAGCAAGCTGGGAACATGCCTACACAGCCTGACAGCCCAGAACTTCCTTTGAGGGACAGCACACACTTGTGAGCCTAGAAGAGCATAAAGAAGAAATTGCAAGAGTAAATAAAAAAATAGATGATCTTATGGAAATAAAAGAAACTGTTGACCAAATTAAAAAGATTCTGGATACTCATAGTACAAGACTAGAGGAAGCTGAACAACGAATCAGCAACCTCAAGGACCACAGAATGGAAAATGAAAGAACAAAAGAAAGAATGGAGAAAAAAATTGAAAAAATTGAAATGGACCTCAGGGATATGATAGATAAAATAAAATGTCCAAATATAAGACTGTTTGGTGTCCCAGAAGAGGAAGAGAAGGGTAAAGGTCTAGAAAGGGTTTTCAAAGAAATTGTTGGGGAAAATTTCCCAAACCTTCTACATAACATAAATACACAAATCATAAATGCCCAGAAACTCCAAATAGAATAAATTCAAATAAACCCACTCCAAGACATACTCTGATCACACTGTCAAATACAGAAGAGAAGGAGCAAGTTCTGAAAGCAGCAACAGAAAAGCAATTCACCACATACAAAGCAAAAAACATAAGACTAAGTAGTGACTACTCAGCAGCCACCATGGAGGCAAGAAGGCAGTGGCATGACATATTTAAAATTCTGAGAGAGAAAAATTGCCAACCAAGAATTCTTTATCCAGCAAAGTTCTCCTTCAAATTTGATGGAGAGTTTAAATTTTTCACAGACAAACAAATGTTGAGAGATTTTGCTAATAAAAGACCTGCCCTACTTGAGATACTAAAGGGAGCCCTACCAACAGAGAAACAAAGAAAGGAGAGAGAGAGATGGAGAAAGGTTCTGTAATATTAGATGAAGATGCATTTTTTTAAGCCATATAGTGACCACTGAATATAAGTTTGGCTTTATTATCATCATAGTCATCATAAGACACAACACTATATTATTTTTAATTTCATATTTCAGAGAGGAATAAACAGACATTGCAGAATAGTGACATTATGAAGGAGAAAACATACTTGGTATCACATCCTATACCATGCTACCATTTCTTTCACTCTTTCAAATGGATAACTCAGGTTTATGGTATGGCATTCTTTCTGAAACACTAGAAGTCAGAAGATGAAGATACTTGCCTCACTTTTCTGACTTGCTGATTGTAAATGTGGTCATCTCACTTAACTTGTAAGATGACTCTTAGTTTCATAATTGATAAAACAGGGATTAGACTAAGAATAATTAAAAACTATTAAATTTAAGTCTGAAAATATAGACTTCTTTTGAAAATCCAATGGAATACTCTTACACTTTTTGAGATGATTGAAAAATGTGTATTCTCAATTATGTTTTATTGGTTGGTGTAGATTAGATGCCATTGTCTGGAGATAGGCATGGGATGTATAGAGCAAAGGCATATAGGGAGCACTCTATTTATATATGGAGAGACATCTGTTATTGTAGTCATTGAACCACTAAATTTAAGTGGCAATTATTAACTTCTATTTCATACACTGAAACAAAAGAACATTAATTGTGGACCCAAGATTTGCTATTTATTGCATAGCTAATGGAAAATACTGAACCATTTTAGCTTCTGAGTTCAGATAGAGGGTTTGGCAAAAAAAAAAAAAAAAAAAAAAAAAAAAAAAAAGTCTATTTACTCTCTGGTCCCTAAGCTTGTGTAGTTTACAGTGAGAATTCCTATAAACAAAACAAAATTATCTCAATGCATTTAGTTCCTTTGTTCAGATAAAAAGAATTTGAATAGCAAGAGTTATGTGTAGGCATGTTTGTAAATATACAAAAGAGGAAGAAGGGGAAGTATTGATCTTTGTTCAGATTTATTCTGCAACCTATGTATGGTGAGAATAGTGTAACAATATCCTCATCTGTAAAATTTATAACATGGCCACTATTTTGTGATATCAAATAAGATGACTATAAATATCTGAAAATTAAATACTATTCTGAAACTTTAAACAAAATAGAGGGGGATATAGGGAAAAAATATACCTATTGCAATCTAATTACACTTAGTAGTATTTTTTTATTTCGAAATAAATTCAAAGTTATAGGAACAGTTGCAAAAACAATACTAACCCCATACAAAGAATTCCATCATACCCTGACCCCCTCCCCTGATAGCTCAATCCACCAACCTTAACATGCTGTCACATTGCTATTTCTTTCCCTCCCTCCCTGTCATCCATCATCTGTTGCTCTGTCTTCTGAACATATGAGAGCTAGCTGCACACATCCTTGAACATACACTGTAATTCACGTACACACTTCCCATGAACAAGAACATTCTTTTATGCAATCCCATTAAGCACAGCTACGAAGTACAAGAGATTCAACAATGATATAAAGCTTACATTCTATATTTCCTTTACCTTATGTCTCAACTGTGTCCCTTTGAACCACCTGTCCTCTATCCTCCAATCCCATCCAAGTTCATCCTTGGCATTCAATCATCATCTATTTAGACTGTCTTTTTTTATTTTTTTTTTCAGTTGTGGAAACATATATACAGCCTAAATCTTCCCATTTCACTCCCTCCCTAGCCTTCCATTAGTGGGATTAATCACCTTTATTTATTTATTTTTTTATTTTGAAATAAATTCAAAGTTATATGGACAGTTGCAAAAACAATACTAGCCCCATACACAGAATTCCATCATACCCTGACCCCCCTCCCCCGGTAGCTCAATCCACCAACTTTAACTTGCTGTCACATTGCTATTTTTTTCCCTCCCTCCCTATCATCCATCATCTATTGCTCTGTCGTCTGAACATATGAGAGTTAGCTGCACACATCCTTGAGCATTCACTATAATTCAGATATACACTTCCCATGAACAAGAACATTCTTTCATGCAATCCCATTAAGTGCAGCTAAGAAGTACAAGAGATTCAACAATGATACAAAGCTTACATTCTATATTTCCTTTTCCTTATGTCTCAACTGTGTCCCTTTGAGCCACCTGTCCTCTATCCTCTTGTCCCATCCAAGTTCATCCTTAGTATTCAATTGTCATCTAGTTAGACTGACATTTTTTTTTTTCAGTTGTGGAAACATATATACAGCCTAAATCTTCCCATTCCACTCCCTCCCTAACCTTTCATTAGTGGGATTAATCATGTTTAGAATGTTGTGATGCTTTTTCCCACCATCCATTACTAGAAATTTCCCTTCACCTCAAACAGCAACCCTACACTCATTTCTTAACTCCCCATTTCCCCTTCCCCCATTTCTCTTAACCCAAACTCTACTTTTCATCTCTATGGTTATATTCTCTGATAATTTCTTTGTGTTTACTGTGGGGCTTAAAATTAACCTCTTAAATCCCTATCAATCTTGTTTTTCTTTGATACGACCTTCACTTCAATAGGACACATAAACTATGTTCCTGTACTCCTCCATTCCCCCACCTTTATATAGTTGTCTAAAATTACATATTTTACATTGAGTTCAAAACCACTGATTTGTCATTAGAGTTTGTGTATTTTATATCATGTAGGAAGTAACTAGTGGAATTACAGTTCAAAAATTATTAACTTCTATTTGTATTCCATTGTGGTTGGAGAATGTGCTTTGAGTATATTCAATGTTTTTTTGTTTTTTTTTTTTTTAATTTCTTGAGGCTTGTTTTATGTCCCAGCTTATGGTCCCTTCTCAAGAAAGATCTGTAATCACTAGAGAAAAGTGAGTGTCCTGGTGATTTGGGATGTAAGGTACTATATATTTCTGTTAAAGTTCTCTATATCTCTTTCTCCTTTCTGTTGTTTCTCTGCTGGTCGGGTTCCTTTTAGAATCTGAAGTAGGGTAGGTCTTTTATTGGCAAAGTCTCTCAGCATTTGTTTGTCTGTGAAAAATTTAAGCTCTCCCTCGAATTTGAAGGAGAGTTTTGCTGGATAAAGTATTCTTGGTTGGAAATTTTTCTCTCTCAGAATTTTAAATATGTCATGCCACTGCCTTCTCGCCTCCATGGTGGCCACTGAGTAGTCACAACTTAGTCTTATGTTGTTTCCTTTGTATGTGGTGAATTGCTTTTCTCTTGCTGCTTTCAGAACTTGCTCCTTCTCTTCTGTGTTTGACAGTGTGATCAGAATATGTCTTGGAGTGGGTTTATTTGGATTTATTCTATTTGGAGTTTGCCGGGCATTTATGCTTTGTGTATTTATATTGTGTAGAAGGTTGGTGCGGGACACTGATTACGTGCTTCAACTTGGCGGGCCTGGGCCAGGGGACCGGATCCGCCCCTGGGGAGGGTGGTGGGCACGGGCGACAGCGCCCTCCACAGCCCCCCAGGCCTGGGAAAGTGAGGCCGGAGGCAGGCCCCATTTCCTCACCCAAAATACCACCGTTAGGGGAGGCTTGCCGGAGGGAACCGCCTTTTCCCCACCCCCTTATCTTGCCCGGACACTCCCCGTTGCCAGTGCAACTCCCATCACCACCAGTGCGCATACATTGTTGCCAGACACCGTTGCCAGAGCAACTCCCGCCCCTTTTCAAACAACCTCCGTGCTCTCTTAGAACCAATCCTAACCTCCGCACCCTCTCAGAACCAATCCTAGCCTTTATCCCCTCAGCACTGACTTGTAACAACCCCCGCCCTCTATGCCAGCCTATATAACCTGTGCTCACCCCTAATAAACTCTCTTGGCTTCTTCACCCTAAAAGAACCGTGTCCCGCCTGTTCCTTTCTCGCCGCCCTCCATACTTTGCACGCCTACGCCGGGGACCGGGCCCAGTCCCCCGCCTCGCCCTCGCCTCCGGGAAAGAGCCCCCGCCGCCGGTACCCTCCAAGCAATCCTGAGAGCCTAGGATTTGGCAACCGGCCGCCACCTCCCCCCCCCCAGACGAGTCAACTGCGACCGCAACTGGCGCCCAACGTGGGGCCCCTGGAATTAAAAGTCCTCTCCACGCAGCGATGCAGTAAAACCACCCGCTCGCCCGGACGCCTCTCCAGCTCCCCTTCTCCTCGCCTGCAAAGTAAGGGCCGCCTCTCCCTCGCCGCCCCGCGGAGCCGCCTCTCCCTTGCCGCTCCACGTCCAGAGCCGCCTCTCCCACGCCGCTCCGCGCCCGGGCCGCTCTTCCTTTCCCGCGTTAACCTAACTCTTACCCCCGACTACCTTTCGTCTTCTCTTCCTATGTCCCCCCATTCCTCCTAACACTCTTCCTCCAGTAGCTTTCCCTCTTCCCCTCCATTACTTTGCTGTGGTCCTTTGTGTCTTTGTTTCTTTGTTTCGCGCGGTGTGCCTCTTTGCGACTGCCCCCCCCAAACTGCTCTCGCTACTAGAGGCTCCTGCCTTCTATTCTCGCCGTCTCCTTCAGCCTCGCGACCACGGTTTACCTCATTTTCTTTACTCAATAATCAACCCCCCTTTTTCTTTTCTCACTCCGCTATAGGTAATCGTCTATCTGCACGCCAAGCACCCCAAGTTCGTGCTCTGGCTGGTCTCCTAGACACACATCGCTGTAAGGTGTCTGTCCGGCAGCTGCAAGTATACTGGGACCTCCTGCTGCCCTTTAACCCATGGCTCACCACTTGCCATCTTTGGGACCCTGTTACTTATGATCGCCTTATTGATCGGGTCACCAACGCCATGGAACATGAGAGCAAGCGCTTCCCTCCTGGCTTGCTCCCCACCTTAATAACCGTCCGCTCCTGCCTTCAAGGCTCCCTCCCCCCCTGATCGAGGCCCCATTAAATCCAAGGAGGCCCTATCAACCCAGTCAACAGATTCAGACAGTGATACTAATGTAGACCACGATTCGGACACAGAGTCCTTAGTCGAGCAGATTAACAACGCGCTCGAAGTGACTCCCAAAAAACAAAATAACACTGAGCCTCGCCAAGATGGCGAACTTCCTCCTCCTCCTTCTTCTTCCATCGAGGGGAGGAAGTGCTCCGGCGATGACGTCAGCCCTAAGCTGGGCCGGAAACCGCAAGCGCTTTACCCCGCCCTTTCACAGGGCGGAGCTAGTCCACCATCTTATGCCTTAGCCACTCCCACCGCGCCGCCGTCTTGCGACGCTTGGGGCCTCCCACTTCCACCTCCCCCTCCGGCGAGCTCCCCCTCGGAGCCGCTACCAGCAGCTGCCGCCGCTCCTCCCACCCTGCCGACTAACAACCCCTGGCTGCCTTCTACACCTCAAGGCAACCCTTGGGGCAACGCTCCCCCTACCCCCACTCCCGCGCCAAGCCCTCTGCAAGCGCGTCCTCCTTTCTCTCGTGCTTTTCACTGCTTTCCTCTTAACCTTACCCCCACACCACAGAAACCGTATGACTGGTATCCCATTGACTCTGATACTATTAAGCAGCTTCGCAGGGCCGTCAAGGAGGACGGGTTAGGTAGCCCATACGCTTCCCAAATACTGCAGGATCTCGGCATGGACTTTTGCATCCCCCAAGACTGGGCCTCGCTTGCCCGTTCCATTCTTAACCCCGGCCAGTTTGTTGATTGGCGTGCTCACTTCCAGGCGGAAGCAGCTAAGCAAAGTGAGCAAGACGCAGCCACTGGAGTCTATCATCACCCCGAAGCCTATCTAGGCACGGGAGCGTTTCTAAATGCGTCTGCTTATATTAATGTCCCTGCCACCTTCTGGACTATCCTCAGAGGCATCGCCTTACGCGCGTTTGCCAACTGCTCTGCCCGTCGACCTGACAACTTTACCAAGCTCTTCCAGGAGCCGAGTGAGCCTTTCGCCACCTTTGTCTCCAGAGTCGAAGAAACCTGCGCTCGAAAGCCCTCCAGCCGCACTTCAAGTACAAGCAGCGCATCCGGAAACCGCACCTCAGCTACAAACAACGCATCGCCAACCCCACCACCCCAACCTCCTCTACCCCCCTCTCGCTACTCCTCTCGCTACTCTTCTCCCCTCCTCGGCCTTATCCAAGCGGCCTTCACCTCAGTAAATTCCTCCAACCCCAATCTTACCTCCTCTTGTTGGCTTTGCCTCTCCACCTCCTCCCCTCTGTATGAGCCAGTTGCCTCCAACCTCTCCTTTTCAGAAAACACAGAGGACAGCCCCTCGGAATGCAATTGGAATACCTCTGCCGTCCCTCTAACCTTTCATTCAGTCTCCTTTACAGGAAAGTGCATCCGCCCTCGCTCAAGTAACTCTCCCAACCTCACAGCTTGTGCCAACTACTCATCTCCCAGCAGCTCTGCAAAATTTCTCATTCCTCATAACTCCTCCCAATGGCTCTGCTCCTCTACAGGGCTTACCCCCTGCCTTAACGTGCAAACCCTCAATACAACTAATGAAACTTGCCTCCTAATTGTCCTCATCCCTAGGGTCCTATACCATAGCGAGGAAGACTTCTTCCTCCGCCTGGAAACAACTGCAGCTTCTGCCCCACTGCAAAAGCGAGAGCCCATCACCGTCCTCACGATTGCCTCCCTCCTAGGTCTTGCAGGCGCTGGCACCGGAATCGCTGCATTAGCCAGTCAAGGCTCCGCCCTAACTCACCTCCGGGCGGCTGTTGACGAGGACATTCGTCACCTACAAGACGCTATTTCCCATCTTAAAAATTCTGTCAATTCCCTCTCTGAGGTAGTGCTCCAAAACCGCCGAGGTCTCGACCTTCTCCTCCTCAAAGAAGGAGGTCTTTGCGCCGCCCTAGGAGAAGAGTGCTGTGTATATGCCAATTCCACAGGTCTCGCCGAGGACAGCCTAAAAAAGGTCCGAGAGGGACTGGAACAACGCAAAAGAGACCGTGAAGCCACCAGCTATTGGTCCCACATCTTTACCCCCCTCCTCCCATACCTCCTCCCTCTCCTCAGCCCCCTACTAATGATTATTCTAGCTCTCACCTTAGGACCCTGCATTATCCGCAGAATTGTCCAGCTTGTAAGGAAACAAACGGATGCTATTTTCTCCTCGTTCGTGCAAGTCCAGTACCAGCGACTCGCCACCTCTGACGCTCCCTACTCCAAGATGACAACCAACCCTCCACAGCGTCACCACCCTCGTCTATCCCACAAGCAGCGAGACCCCTGTCGAGCGCCCGGGCGCTACACCAACGTCAAGCTCCAACCTCGCTGAGCCACCGTCAACCCCTTTTCCCCTCCCTGGCCTCCCCCTTCCCTCATCCCTTAGCGGACCTCTCCGGTAAGCTTCTTCCTTCAATTAGAAAAGAAGGGGGAAATGCGGGACACTGATTACGTGCTTCAACTTGGCGGGCCTGGGCCGGGGGACCGGATCCGCCCCTGGGGAGGGTGGTGGGCACGGGCGACAGCGCCCTCCACAGCCCCCCAGGCCTGGGAAAGTGAGGCCGGAGGCAGGCCCCATTTCCTCACCCAAAATACCACCGTTAGGGGAGGCTTGCCGGAGGGAACCGCCTTTTCCCCACCCCCTTATCTTGCCCGGACACTCCCCGTTGCCAGTGCAACTCCCATCACCACCAGTGCGCATACATTGTTGCCAGACACCGTTGCCAGAGCAACTCCCGCCCCTTTTCAAACAACCTCCGTGCTCTCTGAGAACCAATCCTAACCTCCGCACCCTCTCAGAACCAATCCTAGCCTTTATCCCCTCAGCATTGACTTGTAACAACCCCCGCCCTCTATGCCAGCCTATATAACCTGTGCTCACCCCTAATAAACTCTCTTGGCTTCTTCACCCTAAAAGAACCGTGTCCCGCCTGTTCCTTTCTCGCCGCCCTCCATACTTTGCACGCCTACGCCGGGGACCGGGCCCAGTCCCCCGCCTCGCCCTCGCCTCCGGGAAAGAGCCCCCGCCGCCGGTACCCTCCAAGCAATCCTGAGAGCCTAGGATTTGGCAACCGGCCGCCACCTCCCCCCCCCCAGACGAGTCAACTGCGACCGCAGTTGGGGAAGTTTTCCCCAACAATTTCTTTGAATACTCTTTCTAGACCTTTACCCTTCTCTTCCCCTTCTGGGACACCAACGAGTCTTAAGTTTGGACATTTTATTTTATCTACTGTTTCCCTGAGATCCATTTTGATTTTTTCAATTTTTTTTCTCCATTCTTTCTTTTGTTCTTTCATTTTCTGTTCTGTGGACTTCTAGGATATTGAGATGTTGTTCAGCTTCCTCTAGTCTTGTATTGCGAATATCCAGAGTCTTTTTAATTTGGCCAACAGTTTCTTTTATTTCCATAAGATCTTCTTTTTTTTATTTACTCTTGCAATGTCTGCTTTATGCTCTTCTAGGGTCTTCTTTGTCACTTATATCTTGGGCCATGGTCTTCTTGATGTCCTTTAAATCCTTTGCCATGTTTTCATTCCTCAATTGTGTTTCTTTGATTAATTCTGCAAGGAATTTTGTTTCTTCTGATAACTTGATTTGTGTTTTTGGAGTTGGATTCTCCATATCGTCTGGCTTTATCATATGCATTGAGATTTTCTGTTGTTTTTGGCTTCTTGGCATTTGCTCTGCTCAACAGGGTTCTTTCAATTTGTAAAAAAAAAAAACTATCTAATTTTTCAGAAACACAGTGTGGTGACGTACAGTTTAACTAACCAGCAGATGGCATCTGTGAGTCACCCATACCTCTCAAGTCAGTTCTCCACCTTGTCCCTGCGGTGTGCGGGGAAATGATTCTTGTGGGGTCCAGCCAGAGAACTCAGCCTGGGTGTTTTGCTGGAGCCCTAACCCTGAATGCGGGGTGCTTGTACGGGTGGCCAGGGAGGAAGGACAGCCTCAATATTCAAATCTCCCTGATTCCCAGAGATTCAAGGCCGCCACGGGAGTCCAAGCCTTCATTTCATTTCAGCCCCAGACCCTCTCTGTTGCTGTCCCACAAACCACCGGACTTAGCATAGTGTCCCTGGGTTCTCCAAGTGGGTCCCCTCGCCCAGCTGCGATCCTCCAGGACCTCTGCCGAGGGAATGCCATGCTACGTCACCAGTGCATGCTGTCCCTCAAGGGAAGCCCCGGGCCGCCAGGCCATGCCAGCTCACCTTCAGCCTGATGCAAAAATGGCCGAACGGGGCATCTCCACACCCCCCTCCTCGCACAGTTCCTCCTTCCCAGCTCCGGGACAACTGGCGGGGCTCTGGGATGTGGGCACAGCCCTGGGCTGGTTATCCAGCCCTCCCAGGAGTGAGCTGCTAGCTGCGGGGTTTCTTTCGGCTTCTGGCTCTCCCCTCCGTTCCCCCAGCCCCAGAGATATCTGCAGCGTGCTATCTTCCAGGCCAGACACCAAGAGGCCGGCCCAGCCCCCTCTTGCTGTGTTTTACTGCGTGGTTTCCACAATCGCAGCTGCAGCTGCTCCTAGGTTTTTCCCTTTTATTATTATTTTTTTTATTAAAAGAGCCCGTCGGTCTCCAGATGCCAAACCCTGGCTTCCCTAGATCACCACGTGGCTGCTGGACTTCCAGCCAGCTTACTCACTCGTTTCAGAATGCAGACTCCCAGTTTCACCAAGTATACAACCCCTGGGAACTAGCAGATCTCGTCCAGCTGGCACATCACTGTAACTGGTATTCTGGGTCACTCTCTGGTCCTTATCTAGTGTTTCTCACGGAAGTGTCCCTTTGCCCTGTCTCACCTAGCCACCATCTTAGTTTCCCAGTTAGTAGTATTTTAACATTCTTTCATCAACAGTAACAAATGTACTATACCAATACTATGAGTCAACAATGGAGGGGGGTGGGGGCTAGTTAGGGGTGTGGAAGGATTTGAGTTTCCTTTTTTTGTTGTTGTTGTCTGTATTTCTTTTCTGGAGCAATGAAAATGTTCTAAAAGCTGAAAAAAAATTGTGGTGATGGATGCACAGCTGTATGATTGTACCGGGGGCAATTGATTGTTTGATTGTACACTTTGGATCTTTGGATAATTGTATGGTATGTGAACAATCTCAATAAATAAAAATTTTTAAAATAAAAAAAAGAGTGCATTGTTTAATTTCCACATAATTGTGAATTTTCCGTTTCTCCCTGTTATTGATTTTACCTTCATTCCATTGTGATCAGAGAAAATACATTGCATGATGTCATTATTTTTTAATTTACTGAGATTTGTTTTGCAACACAATGTGTGATCTCTCCTAGAGACCAGTGCACTCTTATCACTCAGGAAGAAGTGTATTCTGTTTTTGTTGAGTGTTGTATGTATTTCTGTTAGGTCTAGTTGGTTTATTTCTTTATTTATTATTTATTTATTTATTTATTTATTTATTTATTTATTTATTTATTTGGTCTAGTTGGTTTAGAGTATCATTCAAGTGTTGTTATTTCCTTATCTTCTGCCTAGCTGTTCTAGCCATTATTAAATGTGGTGTATTGAAATCCCCTATTAACATAGAACTGCCAGTTTCTCCTTTCAAATATATTAGTATTTGCTTCATATGTTCTGGGGCTCTGCTGTTAGTTGCATATATATTTATAATTGTTACGTCTTCCTGCTGAATTGTCCCCCTTATCAGTTTATAATGTTCACCTTTTTCCACCGTAACTGCTTGTTACTTCAAGTCTATTTTATCTGATATTAGTATTGCTATCTCAGCTCTCTTTTGGTTATTACTTGCATGGTATATTTTTTCGCATCCTTTCGCACTCAACTTACTTGTATCTTTGAATTTAAGGTGTGTCTCTTGCAGACAGCATATATTTGGGTCATGCTTTTTTTATCTATTCTGCCAATCTCTACCTTTTGACTGGAGAGTTTAATTCATTTAAAGTCACTACTGATAATGTAAGACTTTCTTCCGCCATTTTGCTACTTAGTATTTGTATATCTTATACTTTTTGTGCCCCTCAATTCTTCCTTTAATGCCTACTTTTATATTTACTTGATTTTTGTGTTGTACCATATTGAGTTCCTTCTCTTTTCTATCTAGAGATATTTTTCATCTGTTTCCTTGTGGTTACTGTGGGGTAAAAAATTTAACATCCTAAATATATAACAATCATATTTGATTTGATACCAATGTAACTTCAATAGCATACACATAGACTTTTCCTATATTCCTCTGTTCCCCCACCTTTTTTTCATACTTTTACCACTTATAGCTTTATACATTGTATGTCCAAAACCATAGTTGTATCATTACTTCATATATATATATATATCATAAATATTTAATCACAAATTTATTTTGAACTTTTAAAAGCAGAAGCAGATAGAAGAACAAATGTAATACTCCTCAGTTCACAGAATAACTTTGAGGAAGAAATAACATTAAAGATAAAACACTGAAAAATTATTCAGAAAAAAAAAAGACTATCTGAAAGTTACCTAAACTATAAAGGGAATTTTAAATAAAATGGCAAAAAAGCACATAGAAATATCAAAGTATATATGGAGCAAAGACATGCTTCAGTCTAAGAAATGATCAAGATATAATCATTAAGAAAGTTAGTAACAGGGTAGGAAAGGTATGTTACCATTGCTTTTTATTTATTTGCATTTTAGCACCTGTAAGAAAAGAGGTGCTATTACATCCCAAATGATACACTACAATAATACTGGCATTTATAATTACCCAGATGGTTATACTGCTTTGAACCACTGTCTAGTCCTTTTCTATCAGGCTGGAGAACCCCCTTTAGCATTGCTTATAGAGCAGGTCTAATGGTGAAGAACTTCTTCAGCTTTTGTTTATTTGGGAGTATCATAATCTCTCCCTCATTTTTGAAAGGGGAGTCTCACCAGATAAGAAAAATTTGTTTGGTAGTTGTTTTCTTCCAGCATTTATAGGTACTTCAATCCACTTCTCCTTGCCGCCGTGGTTTCTGATGAAAAATCACACTCAATCTAATTGGGATTCTCTTATACATAGCAGGTTGCTTTTCTGTTGCAGCTTTCAGGACTCTCCTGTTCTTTATGTTCGACAGTGTGGTCAATATATGACAAAGGTATATTTTTCTTCATGTTTATCCTGTTTTGGTGTTCTCTGGGCTTCTTGCATGTACATATTCATATCTTTTGCTAAGTTCATTGTCATTATTTCTTTGAATATTCCCTTGCTCCTTTCTTTCTCTCTCCTTTTTCTGGGACTCCTATAATGTATACTGGTATGCTTGATGGTATCTTTAGGTGTCTTATGCTATTTTTGCTTTTTTTATCATTTTTATTTTCATTTTTTATAACTCAATTTTATTGAGATATATTCACATACCATGCAGTCATACAAAGAGTAAAATCAGTTATACACAGTAACATTACATAGTTGTGTGTTCATCACCAAAATTAGTTTTTGAACATTTTCATTACCACGCACACAAAAGTAATAAGAATAAAAATTAAAGGGAAAGTGAAAAAGAACAATTAAAGTAAAAAAGAACACTAGGTGCTCTCCCCCCGCCCCCCATTTTTCTATTCATCGATCCATACGCTGGACAAAGGGGAGTTTGATCCACATGGCTTACCCAATCACATTGTCTTCCCTCATAAACTACAATTTTATACAATCATCTTCAAGATTCAAGGGTTCTGGGTTATAATTTGATAGTTTCAGGTATTTACTGCTAGCTATTCCAATTCATTAGAACTGAAAAAGGGTTGTCTCTATTGTGTGTCAGAGTGCCCACCAGAGTGACCTCTCAGCTCCTTTTGGAATCTCTCAGCCACTGAAACTTATTTCATTTCATTTCACATCCCCCTTTTGGTCAAGATGTTCTCCATCCCACGATGCCAGGTCTAGATTCCTCCCTGGGAGTCATATTCCATGTTGCCAGGGGGATTTACACACCTGGGTGTCAGATCCCACGTAGTGGGGAGGGCAGTGATTTCACCTGCCAAGTTGGCTTAGCTAGTGTGATGGTTAGGTTCATGTGTCAACTTGCCCAGATGATAGTACCCAGCTGTCTGGTCAAGCAAGCACTGGCCTAACAATTGCCGTGAGGATGTTTGTGGCTGGTTAATAAACCAACAGGCTGGTTTATTACATTATCAGTCAATTGGCTGCAGCTGTCACTGATGACTCACCAAAGGGTGTGTCTTCCACAATGAGAGAATGCAATTGGCTGATTTAATCCAATTAATCAGTTGAAGAACTTGTAAGTGTGACACTTCTTTGGCTGACTAGCAGAGCGTTTCCTGAGGAGTTTGTCGAAGTTGCCAGTTCCTCTCCTGAGGAGTTCATCGAACACGTTCATCAAGGATCCCAGTTCATTTCCTGAGGAGTTCATCGGACATCTTCATTGGAGTTAACAGTTTGCTGACTGCCCTACAGAATTTGGACTCATGCATACCCACAGTTGTATGAGTCACTTTTATATATTTTATATTCATAGATACCTCTCATTAATTGTTTCCCTAGAGAACCCTAACTAATACAACTTGGTACCAGGAGTGGTTCTTGAGAAACAGAATCTTAAAATGGGCTTTTACAATTTGTTTTCTACTCTGATTAGATTCAAAGGCACTAATGACTCTATTTCCAGTAATCAAGAGGGCACTGACAGTCCATGGCATGAGTTGGCAAAGGAGATATGCAAAATAGCACCATTTGATTCTCCTAATCATACTCTTGTACAAAGCAAGACTCTGGGTGACAGTGTTTTCAACACCTTCACAGAGTTTTGCAGTTAAGAGGTATGATGGTGTTGGCTGGCTGCTCTTAGATACATTGGATAAAGTTCTAAGAGAAAGGGACGAGCTAAAGGCTTCCAATTCAAAACTTAAACACCGTATGACAGATGTAAAAGTTTCTATGTGTGCCCTAAAACAAAATCTTATTTCCTGTGCCCCCAGACTTGAGGTTTCTGAAAACCAGATGCAGAATTACATTGTGTGAATAGCAGATTTACAACATAAACTAAAATCTCAACCTCTCAGGGTGCCTGCATTAAAGTAAAGGCATTGATTGGAAAAGAATGGGATCCCGAAACTTGGAATGGGAACATATGGATTGACAATAATGGTATTGAGGACATTGGAACCCTGGATTCTGCTGAGTCTTTGTTAGATTTACCTGTAGAGGGCTGTCCTGAGGAAACAGCTTCCCCACCTCCAGTCTACCCTAAGGAGTTTGCCATCCAACAGCCACCTAAAGAAATTAACCCTTCAGTGCCTGCTAATCCTGTAATCACCTTCCCTGAGGAAGCAGCCCTCACTCCTCTGTCAGGAGAGATTAATCCTCTTTTAAGAGATGAAAATGCAACACAATGTCCTGAGGCAAATGGCTTGAGGGATAATTCTAACTCTTTTCATGACCCACCCCCACCACCAGTTTTTGCTTCAAGTCCTATAACTAGACTAAAAGTCCCAACAGGTCCCGAGGTGTGACATACAAAGTGTGACCCATGAAGAAGAACACTACACTCCAAAAGAGCTGTATGGGTTTTCCAGCTTATACAGAAACCAGGGAAATATGTGTGGGAATGGATATTAAGGGTGTGGGCTAATGGTGGAAGGAATATAAGGTTGGATCAGGCTGAATTTACTGATATGGGCCCACTAAGCAGAGATTCTGCATTCAAGTTGTAGCTCGAGGGGTTAGAAAGGGCATTAACAGTTTGTTTGGGTGGCTGGCTGAAACATGGATCAAAAGGTGGCCGGCATTACTGGAGGTTGAAATGCCAGAACTGCCCTGGTACAATGCGGAGGAGGGGATTCAAAAGCTTAGAGAGATTGGAATGTTAGGGTGGATTTATCATGGAAGACCTGCTCACACACCCCTGGAATGTTCAGAGGACACACCTTTTACCAGGACTGTAAGGAATAAATTTGTAAGACTAGTTCCATCATCCCTGAAGAGCTCTTTAGTCGCCCTTCTCTGTAGGTCAGATAATACTGTAGGAACTGCTGTCACTGAGCTGGAACCCTTAAACACAATGGGGATAATCAGGTCCCTAGTTGGCAGAAGCCAAGTGGCTTCAATTAACTGCCACAGCCAAGGTGGGCATGGCTACCATAATGGAAAACAGGCTCAAAGCAGCAATCAAAATAATATGACTCGCAGAGACTTATGGCGTTGGCTAGTGGATCATGGAATACCAAGTAGTAGATGGGCAATCAACTAAATTCTTGTTTGAACTATATAGGCAGAAGAATTCTAGGTCATATGAACAAAAGTCTCCCTTGAATTATAAAAACAGAGAGTCACGGCCCCTTAATCAATTCCCTGACTTGAGATGGTTTATAGACCCAGAGCCCCCTTGAATGAAGGGAAGGCTGGGTTCCCTTGGGGAAGGACCCTGTTACACTGCCAAAAATTTGTACTGTTAATCTTCCTCCCAGCCTTCCCCAGGGGGACCTACAGCCTTTTACCAAGGTAACTGCACTGGGGAAAAGGAAATGTTCAGATATTTTGTGGATTATTAGACACTGGTTCAGAAGTGACATTAATTCCCAGAGACCCAAAACGTCACTCTGGTCCACCAGTCAGAGTTGGGGCTTATGGAGGTCAGGTGATCGATGGAGTTTTAGCTCAGGTCCATCTCACAGTGGGTCCAGTGGGTCCCCGGACCCATTCTGTGGTTATTTCCCCAGTGCTGGAATGCATGATTGGAATAGGCATACTCAGCAACTGGCAGAATCCTCACATTGGTTCCCTGACTCGTGGAGTGAGGGCTATTATTGTGGGAAAGGCCAAGTGGAAGCCACTAGAACTGCCCCTGCCTAGCAAAATAGTGAACCAGAAGCAATACTGGATTCCTGAAGGGATTGCAGAGATTAATGCCACTCTTAAGGACTTGAAGGATGCAGGGGTGGTGATTCCCAGCACATCCCCATTCAACTCTATTTGGGCTGTGCAGAAAACAGATGGGTCTTGGAAGATGACAGTGTGGATTATCTTAAGCTTAACCAGGTGGTGACTCCAATTGCAGCTGCTGTTCCAGATGTGGTATCATTGCTTGAGCAAATCAACACCTCCCCTGGTACCTGGTATGCAGCTATTGATCTGGGAAATGCTTTTTTCTCAATTGCTGTCAGTAAGGACCACCAGAAACAGTTTGCATTCAGCTGGCAAGGCCAGCAGTTTACATTCACTGTGCTACCTCAGTGCTACCTTATAACAACTCTCCAGCCCTATGTCATAATATTGTCCGCAGGGATCTTGATCATTTCTCCCTCCCACAAGACATCACACCGGTCCATTATATTGATGATATCATGTTGATTGGACTTAGTGAGCAAGAAGTAGCAAATACTCTAGATTTGTTGGTAAGGTATTTGCATGGCAGAGGATGGGAGATAAATCCAACAAAAATACAGGTAAAATTTCTAGGTGTCCAGTGGTGTGGGGCCTGTCAAGATATTCCTTTTAAGGTGAAGGATAAGCTGTTGCCTCTGGCCCCTCCTATGACCAAAAAAGAGGCACAATGCTTAGTTGGCCTCTTTGGATTCTGGAGACAACATATTCCTCATTTAGGTGTACTACTCCGGCCCATTTACCGAGGGGTTTATTTGGTTACACAGTTACAGTCTTAAGGCCATTAAGTGTCCAAGGTAACACATCAGCAATCGGGTACCTTCACCGAAGGATGGCCAATGGTATCTGGAAAACCTCTGTTAGCTGGGAAGGCACGTGGCTGGCGTCTGCTGCAAAGTTCTGGTTTCAAAATGGCTCTTTCCCAGGACGTTCCTCTCTAGGCTGTAGTTCCTCAAAAATGTCACTCTTAGTTGTACTTGGGATATTTGTCCTCTCTCAGCTTCTCTGGAGCAAGAGTCTGCTTTCAACAGCCGTCTTCAAACTGTCTCTCATCTGCTGGTCCTGTGCTTTCTTCAAAGTGTCTCTTTTGGCTATAGCTCCTCTTCAAAATGTTACTCACAGCTGCACTGAGTTCCCTCTGCCCCTCAGTTCATTTATATGGCTTCACTGATCAAGGCCCACCCTCAATGGGTGGGGACATACCTCCATAGAAATATCTCATCAGTGTTATCACCTCAGTTGGGTGGGGCACATTTCCATGCAAATCTAATCAGCACCAAAACGTCTGCCCCACAAGACTGCATCAAAGAATATGGCTTTTTCTGGGGGACATAATACATACAAACCAGCACAATAGGGATGGAGGTTATGCATGGGCTAAGCAACATGGACTTCCACTCACCAAAGCTGACCTGGCCACAGCCACTGCTGAGTGTCCAATCTGTCAGCAGCAGAGACCCACACTCAGTCCCCGATATGGTGCCATTCCCCAAGGTGATCAGCCTGCTACCTGGTGGCAGATTGATTACATTGGACCACTTGTATCCTGGAAGGGGCAGTGATTTGTTCTTACTGGAATAGACACATACTCCGGATATGGGTTTGCCTTCCCTGCATGACATGCTTCTGCCAAAACTACCATCTGTGGACTTACAGAATGCCTTATCCACCATCATGGTATTCCACACAGCATTGCTTCTGACCAAGGAACCCACTTCACAGCAAATGAAGTGAGGGAATGGGCACATGCTCATGGAATTCTGTGGTCATAACATGTTCCCCATCATCCAGAGGCAGCTGGGTTGATAGAACAGTGGAATGGCCTGTTGAAGACTCAATTATGGTGCCAACTAGGTGGCAATACCTTGCAGGGTTGGGGCAGTGTTCTCCAGGAAGCTGGAGATGCTCTGAATCAGCATCCACTCTATGGTGCTGTTTCTCCCATAGCCAGGATTCATGGGTCCAGGAATCAAGGGGTGGAAACAGGAGTGGCACCACTCACTATCACTCCTAGTGATCCACTAGGTAAATTTTTGCTTCCTGTCCCTGCAAGCTTAAGCTCTGCTGGTCTACAGGTCTTGGTTCCAAAAGGAGGAGTGCTTCCACCATGAAACACAATAATCCCATTGAACTGGAAGTTAAGACTGCCACCTGGCCACTTTAGTCTTCTTATGCCTCTGAATCAACAGGCAAGGAAGGGGATTACTGTACTGGCTGGGGTGATTGATCCTGACTATCAAGGGGAAATAGCACTGCAACTACACAATGGAAGTAAAGAAGAGTTTTCCTGGAATACAGGAGATCCCCTAGGGCGTCTCTTATTACTACCATGCACTGTGATTAAAGTCAATGGAAAACAGCAACAACCCAATCCAGGAAGGACTACCAATGGCCAAGAAACTTCAGGAATGAAGGTTTCAGTCACCCCACCAGGCAAAGAACAACGGTCAGCTGAAGTGCTTGCTGAGGGTACAGAGAACATGGAATGGGTAGTGGAAGAAGGTAGTGATAAATATGAACTACAGCCACATGACCAGTTACAGAAATGAGGACTGTGATGGCATGAATCTTTTCTCCTTGTTTTGTTATGATTATGTTTGTATTTGTCTGTAAAGCAAATATCTTTGCTTTCTTCTCTGTCTTATCCCCTTACCATATGGCATAACCCATACTGTTCATTTTGCTGTATTTAAGCTAAAGGAAATCAATTTTAAGAGCTAATGTCACCCAAGGACTTGCACCATATTCTGGAGAGATTTGGTGCATTTCCAGTTGTATACTGCACAGCACAGTACTGTTAGGCAAAATATCTGTTATTGTTATCTCTAAAGATAAAGTATGGTTTTAGGTGATGTGTATAACTGCCAAGTTGACAAGGGGTGGACTGTGATGGTTAGGTTCATGTGTGAACTTGGCCAGGTGATAGCACCCAGCTGTCTGGTCAAGCAAACACTGGCCTAACAATTGCTGTGAAGATGTTTGTGGCTGGTTAATAAACCAACAGGCTGGTTTATTAAATCATCAGTCAATTGACTGCAGCTGTGACTGATGACTCACTAAAGGGCGTGTCTTCCACAATGAGAGAATGCAATTGGCTGGATTAATCCAATTAATCAGTTGAAGACTTATAAGGGAGACAGATAGAGGACCTTCTTCTTCTTCGGCTGCCCCAGTGGAGCGTATCCTGAGGCGTTCGTTGAAGTTGGCGGTTCGTTTCCTGAGGAGTTCATCGAACATGTTGGTTGAAGATCCCAGTTCATTTCCTGAGGAGTTCGTCAAAGTTGCCAGTTCGTTTCCTCAGTAGTTCATCAGACATCTTCCTTGGAGTTGACAGTTTGCTGAATGTGCTACAGAATTTGGACTCGTGCATACCCACAGTTGCGTGAGTCACTTTTACAAATTTGATAGTCAGAGACACCTCTAATTGACTCTGTTTCCCTAGAGAACTCTAACTAATACAATGATATAATGAGAATGGCACCTTAACTCTGTGGTCTTCCTCCTAAAAACCCATAACCCCTGAGAAAAATCTCAGACAATTCCCAATTGGATGTTCTGCAAATACCTTACCAGCAATCCTCAAAACTGTCAATGATTATAAAAACTAGGAAGTCAAACTCAGCCAAGAGGAGCCTATGGGGAGATAATGACTAAATATAATGCGGTATCTTGCATGAGATCCTGGAACAGAAAAAGGACATTAGGGAAAATTAAGGAAATCTGAATTGAGTATGGAGTTAATTTAATAATAATGTATCAATATTGGTTCATGTGATAAATGTACCATACTAATGTGAGATGTTAATAGGATAAACTGGTTATAGGTATATAAGAACTCTCTGTACTATCTGTTCTATTTTCTGTAAATCTGAATCTATTCTAACAAAGTTTATTTTTTTAAATCTTCATTTTATTGAGATATATTCACATACCATGCAGTCATACAAAACAAATCGTACATTCAATTGTTCACAGTACCATTACATAGTTGTACATTCATCACCTAAATCAATCCCTGACACCTTCATTAGCACACACACAAAAATAACAAGAATAATAATTAAAGTGAAAAAGAGCAATTAAAGTAAAAAAGAACACTGGGTACCTTTGTCTGTTTGTTTGTTTGTTTGTTTCCTTCCCCTATTTTTCTACTCATCCATCCATAAACTAGACAAAGGGGAGTGTGGTCCTTATGGCTTTCCCAATCCCATTGTCACCCCTCATAAGCTGCATTTTTATACAATTGTCTTCAAGATTCATGGGTTCTGGGTTGTAGTTTGATAGTTTCAGGTATCTATCACCAGCTACCCCAGTTCATCAGAACCTAAAAAGGGTTGTCTAAATTGTGCGTAAGAGTGCCCACCAGAGTGACCTCTCGGCTCCTTTTGGAATCTCTCTACCACTGAAGCTTATTTCATTTCCATTCACATCCCCCTTCTGGTCAAGAAGATGTTCTCCATCCCACGATGCCGGGTCTACATTCCTCCCCGGGAGTCATATTCCACGTTGCCAGGGAGATTCACTCCCCTGGGTGTCTGATCCCACGTAGTGGGGAAGGCAGTGATTTCACCTTTCAAGTTGGCTTAGCTAGAGAGAGAGGGCCACATCTGAGCAACAAAGAGGCATTCGGGAGGAGGCCCTTAGGCACAATTATAGGGAGGCCTAGCCTCTCCTTTGCAGCAACTGTCTTCCCAAGGGTAAATCCTTTGGTAGAGAGCTCAACCCATCAAACCACCAGTCCCCTATGTCTGTGGTCATGTTAGCAACCATTGAGGTGGGGTAGGCCAATACCCCTGCATTCTCCACAGGCTCCTCAAGGGGGCTCTACTTACTTTTTCCTTGTTTTTTTTTTAACTTTTTTTTTTATCAACTGTATGAAAAATAAAAAAATTAAAAAATAATTAAAAAAAAACATACAATAAAAGAACATTTCAAAGAGACCATAACAAGGGAGTAAGAAAAAGACAACTAACCTAAGCTAACTACTTTACTTCCAACATGTTCCTACTCTACCCCAAGAAAGTTTCCTAATATAGCAACATTTCTGTGAACTTGTTCCTACTATACCCATTAGAAATTAACAGACCATAGTCATTCCTGGGCATTCCCAGAACGTTAAATTCACCCACGATAGCTTATCTGCTCTTCTTGGATTATTGTTCCCTCTTCCTTAATTGCTCTCTATTGCTAGTTCCCCTACATTCTACATTATAAACCATTTGTTTTACATTTTTCAAAGTTCACATTAGTGGTAGCATATAATATTTCTCTTTTTGTGCCTGGTTTATTTCGCTCAGCATTATGTCTTCAAGGTTCATCCATGTTGTCATATGTTTCACAACATTGTTCCTTCTTACTGCCGTGTAGTATTCCATCGTGTGTATATACCACATTTTATTTATCCACTCATGTGTTGAAGGACATTTGGGTTGTTTCCGTCTCTTGGCAATTGTGAATAATGCTGCTATGAACATTGGCTTGCAGATATCTGTTCGTGTCACTGCTTTCCGATCTTCTGGGTGTATACCGAGAAGTACAATCGCTGGATTGAAGGGTAACTCTATATCTAGTTTTCTAAGGAACTGCCAGACTGACTTCCAGAGTGGCTGAACCATTATACAGTCCCACCAACAATAAATAAGAGTTCCAATTTCTCCACATCCCCTCCAGCATTTGTAGTTTCCTGTTTGTTTAATGGCAGCCATTCTAATTGGTGTGAGATGGTATCTCATTGTGGTCTTAATTTGCATCTCTCTAATAGCTAGTGAAGCTGAACATTTTTTCATGTGTTTCTTGGCCATTTGTATTTCCTCTTCAGAGAACTGTCTTTTCATATCTTTTGCCCATTTTATAATTGGGCTGTCTGTACTATTGTCATTGAGTTGTAGGATTTCTTTATATATGCAAGATATCAGCTTTTGTCAGATGCATGGTTTCCAAAAATTTTTTCCCATTGAGTTGGCTGCCTCTTTACCTTTTTGAGAAACTCCTTTGAGGTACAGAAACTTCTAAGCTTGAGGAGTTCCCCTTTATCTATTTTTTCTACAAAGTTTATTTTTAAAAGCTTAAGCATGCAATCTGAAAAACAAAAATAATTTAGGGCACTTACCCCAGATGACTGAATCAGAATCTCTAGGGGTGGGGCCCTGGCAAATCTCAAAATTTAAAGAAGCATCCTAGTTGTTTCTAAGGTGTTGTTAGGTTGAGAATTACTGTTAAATTGCAGCACCAACAGCTCAGAGCAGAAAAATGGTCAAGTTCACAGAAAAAGGTGAGATTTTGGTAGAACTGAGCTATAACTATTAAAGGATTCAGAGAAGAGTTTTTTGGTGTGAAAATTCTCCATTTTCCAAAAACCACCTCATGTATCTAATCCCCAAATCTTATTTCATCCCAAAATAAGCGATAACAGACTTTGGTTTTTCAGTCAATAGGTTACTATAGGTAAAAAAGGAAGTAGTGGAGACAAAGGCAGAAGATACTTAAGTGGAGACAAACACAGAAGTTACTTAGGCTAAAGAGTACATATTTTTCAACTTCTCCCCAAATGGCAGATAATGCTGTTTTTTGGTGGTGGAAATTCTCATGGCTCTCCCTCCCAGCATGAGATTCCAAGTCTGACTTCTGTAATCTCTGTCCCAAGATAGGAGGGCTGCTGATTTTCTTTAGCCATCAATGTAGTAAAGACGAGTCATCTAGGTTCAAGCTCTAATTTTCCCCCTTCTTAGTTGTGTGGCCTTGGAGAAGTTACTTATCCTTTTTGAGCTTCAAATCAGGAACCAATTTGTTAATGCCTCATTTGTTTATTCTTTTGTTCGTTCACTGTGCTAGGCATTAGAGATACAAAAATTACATAAGACATTGTATCTTTTATAAAAGATATGCTGTTAGGTTCCTTTATCAAGATGAATACCAATCAATATGAAAAACATTAAATAAAAATTAAAATATTAAATAGAATACCAGTTGCCAGTCAAGATTTTAAAATCCACAGAAGGGAAACTGGAAGACAAAGTTTGATTAATAGATAAATAAATCCATTGCAAGGAAAGCTGAGGAGGAAATTATTAGACTAAGTTCTCAACTATGGCTGCACATTACATTCACCTAGAGAGCTTTAAAAACTTCTGATGCTTTGGCCCCACTCCTCAGAGATTCTGGTTTAATTGCTCTGGGGTTTGGCCTGAGCATCTGGATTTTTAAAAGCTCTGCAAATGATCTCAATAGCATTTAAATATGAAAACCATGATCATGAGGAATGCTAATCCTTATGTTTAGTTCCAGAGATGAAAAACAACAGTGGCAAAAGCAACATTTCCTACAGCATAACTGATTCATATATATGGGAAGGGAATTTATTAACTGAAACACTGAATTCTACTGCAGTAGAGTTGTTGTTTTTTAATATAGTGATATTTCATAGTTGTTCCTGGTTCTAAACAAAATGACTTTTATTTTGTCAAATTTTTCGTGTAGAGGTGTGAAGGAGAGGTAGATATCCTTATTTATTGGATGGCCCTAATAGAAGCATATTTATTTCAATGTGAAGGTTCTGTGTAAAAACAAACAGGCCAAGCAAACAAAGAAACCATTATCACAATAAAGGTAGGGTTAAGATTTTGCAAGAAGTTGGATCAAAATTGTGTTAATAGGATTAATATTCATTCACATAACTGGTCTTTGCAGTCTTCAGAAAAAAATGAATTCTTATGGTGGTGATGTCATTTTTTTTGTCTCTGTCCTTAAGAAATTTACATTTTAGTCACGGAGGCAGACAAATATAAAAAACGAGTAAATATGGTAAGACAATTTCAGGAACTGCTAATTGTTAATGAGCCATTAAAATACCATCATGGGGAAGAGTAATCTGAGGAGGTGACATGGGAGTTGAGACCTGAATGATGAAAAGGAAGCTGCTATGTGAAGATGTGGGCAAACAGTTTTCCAAGGGAAAAACAAACAGTAAGTGCAAAGACTCTCAGATTGGAACAGACTTAACATTCTCAAGGGAGTGAAATAAGGTGAAATGACTGGTACAAGATGAGTAGAAAGGTAAAGTCTAGATTCTGTAGGATCTTGGAAGCCAAAATAAAGTCTTTAAATTTTATTCTGAGTATAACAAAAAGCTATTGTGGGAGACGGGTAGTAATATGATCTGATTTATGATTTTATAGTCTCTTTCTGGCTGCTATGTTTAACAGTGTGACTTATAAGAAGAGATCAGATCTGGGATATATTTTGCAGGTAAAGTCAATAGGCCACAAAGATGGTTTGGCTATAAATGGGAAGGAAAAGAGAAAATCAGAATGATATCTAGTTTTGGACCTGAGCAACTGGGTGGTTGGTGATACAAACTAACATGGGAAAAGATTGTGGTAAGGGAATAATGAGTGAAAATGAGAAGATTGGGAGCAAATATTAGTCAGGATACAGCTTAGGGTGCTGGAACAAAGAGACACCAGTAGTGTAAACAAGATACACATTAAGTTGTCTTTCATTTAACAGTCCAAGCATATAAGCAGTTCAGGGTTGAAATATTGGCTTTAAGTAGTCAGAACCTAGACTATTTCTATCCTGTTGCTCCACTGACCCTTAGAGCAGTGCTTCTCTAACTGCTGGTCTGTTTCCCAACCAATGTTGCCCTTTTCTTCATAGTCAAAGATGGTTTACTACATGTGCCAGTTTGAATGTATTGTGTCCCCCAAACGCCATTATCTTTGATGTAGTCTTGTGGGGCAGATGTTTTGGTGCTGATTAGATTTGCTTGGAATGTGCCCCACCCAGCTGTGGGTGATGACTCTGATGAGATATTCCCATGGAGGCATGGCCCCACCCATTCAGGGTGGGACTTGATCAGTGGAGCCAAATAACTGAGCTGACTCAAAGAGAAGGAACTCAGTGCAGCTGTGAGTGACATTTGGAAGAGGAGCAAGCTTGCTAGAGAGGAATGTCCTGGGAGGAAGCCATTCTGAAACCAGAACCTTGGAGCAGACGCCAGCCACGTGCCTTCCCAGCTGACAGAGGTTTTCCGGACACCACTGGCCATCCTCCAGTGAAGGTACCTGATTGTTGATGTGTTACCTTGGACACTTTATGGCCTTAAGACTGTGAATGTGTAACCAAATAAACCCCCTTTTATAAAAGCCAATCCATCTCTGGTGTTTTGCATCCCAGCAGCATTAGCAAACTAGAACAGATTTTGGTACTGGAAGTGGGGTGCTTTTGCTGCTGAGTCTGCAAATACCAAACATGTTGGAATGGCTTTTCAAATGGATAAGGGAAAGATTCTGGAAGAATTGTGAGGAGCTTGATAGAAAAGGCCTAAACTGCTTTAAAGAGACTGTTTATGGAAATATGGACTCTAAAGATACTTCTGAAGAGGACTTGAGCAGAAATGATGAATGCGTTGTTGCAAACTGGAAGAAAGGTGATCCTTGTTTTAAAATGGCAGAGAATTTGGCAAAATTGAGTCCTGGTGTCAGATGGAAGGAAGAATTTGAAAGGGACAACCTGGAATACTTAAGCTGAGGAGATCTCCAGACTACATGTGGAGGATGTAACCTGGCTTCTTCTTGCAGCTTATAGTAAAATGCGAGCGGAGAGAGATAAACTTAGAACTGAACTCTTGGGTTCAAAGAAACCAGAAGCTGATGGCTTGGAAAATTACAAGCTTCCAGGGGGTGGAATCCCAGAAGCTACAGCCCAACATGAGGATGTAACCAAACATGGAACCCAGCTGCCATTTCAGAACAAGCCAAGATTGGAGATGGAATTATCCAGAAAGGATTTGTGGAAACTCCTGTTGTCTGATGGCTTTGACCCCTGCATGCTTCATGCGAAGCCAACAGAATTTTTGCGAGATCTTTACAGACAGAGCTGTTGCCAGTCTGGACTGGAGGAGACAGACAAGGAACAAACTGAAGGAAAAATTTCTTCAAAGACAGAGCCATGGAGGTTGAGGTCTGGAGTCAAGAGGTCTTGGGCTGGGAGAGCGGAGTAGCCCACATGCATGGAAAGTGTGAGTTTGCCCTGGAGGTCGAGGGCAGGCCTTCTGCCTCGATGCTCAGGAAATGTCTTGCCACCCCAAGCCCCAAAGAGGGTGGAGCACATTCCCAGGGAATTGAGGAGAGCCTGGCTGCCACCACACTGTTCTGAAGGGGTTGAGCATGTGCCCTGGAGATGGAAGGGAATACGAGAGCTGCCCTGATGTTTGAGGAGGGTGGGGCCGAGACGGTCTCCCCAATGTGTGGATATGTTGGAGCACTCACGCAAGTGTTTGGAGAGGAAAGGGCTGCCACAAAGGCCCTTAGGAAGGGTTAGACTCCCGCTCTCTCAAGCCCCAAGGACGCAATGTTGTTCTGTAAATGACTCTCAGACTTTGAAATCTAATGGAGTTTGTCCTGTGGGTTTTAGGAACTGTTTTGGTCCTGTTAACCCTGTTTTCCTTACTCTTTCTCCTTATGGCAATGGGAATGTTTATCCTATGAATGTCCCTCCTTTGTATATTGGAAGCATATAACTTGTTCTAAGTCCACAGATCCAAAGCTAAAGGAGAATTATGCCTTAGGACCCACCACACCTGTAACTGATTTTGATAGGATCTTGTACTTAACTTTCGTTACTGAAATGATTTAAGTTTTTGTGATATTGTGATGGAATGAATTATTTTGTATTTGGAAAGATAATGTCATTTTGGGGTCCAGGGGGTGGAATGTGCCAGTTTGAATGTATTGTGTCCCCCAAATGCCATTATCTTTGATGTAGTCTTGTGGGGCAGATGTTTTGGTGCTGATTAGATTTGCTTGGAATGTGCCCCACCCAGCTGTGGGTGATGACTCTGATGAGATATTCCCATGGAGGCATGGCCCCACCCATTCAGGGTGGGACTTGATCAGTGGAGCCATATAACTGAGCTGACTCAAAGAGAAGGAACTCAGTGCAGCTGTGAGTGACATTTGGAAGAGGAGCAAGCTTGCTAGAGAGGAATGTCCTGGGAAGAAGCCATTTTGAAACCAGCATCTTGGAGCAGACACCAGCCACGTGCCTTCCCAGCTGACAGAGGTTTTCTGGACACCACTGGCCATCCTCCAGTGAAGGTACCTGATTGTTGATGTGTTACCTTGGACACTTTATGGCTTTAAGACTGTGAATGTGTAACCAAATAAACCCCCTTTTATAAAAGCCAATCCATCTCTGGTGTTTTGCATTCCAGCAGCATTAGCAAACTAGAACACCACAACATCCATTTGGTCAGCTTTCCAGCCAGAGGGGCAGAGACAAAGGAGAAAGGGGGGCCTGCCTCTTCATTTAAGGGTTTGTCCTGGAAGTTGTACAATCACTTTCATTCACATCCCTTTGCCCAGAACTTACTTATGTGACCATACCCATAGGAGGCTGGTCAATGTCATCTTCATTCTGCGCAATATCTGCCTAGCTAAAATTTGGAGATTATTACTCATGAAGGAGAGTGTAGTTATCAGTCACTGCCACAGAGAGGAACTCAATAATTCAGTGTTGGATATGATGATTTTGAAGTACCTGCTAGACAACAAAATGAAGATCTTGAGTAGGAAATTGGATAGAAATGTGGAGAGCTAAGTTTCAGTCATAAAGGGAAACACAAATTGAGAGCCAACAAAATATGGGTGGTATTTGAAGCTCTGGGACTGGATGAAACCACTTAGAGAGTAAGGACAGAAATAAGAAGAAATCCCAGGACTGGGACCTGGGGTGCTGCAATATTTAAAGATCTGGAAGTAGACTAAGAAGGGGCAGCCAGTGAAAGAGGAAAACCATGTTAAGTCTTGGAAGCCTAGAGAAGAAAGCATACCTCCAGGAGGGAGGGCTCAAGTCAAATTCTGTTGAGAAGTCAAATCATATGGGTACAGAGAATTGCACATTTTGGCAAAAAGGATTCACTGGTGAACTAGAGTAGACATGCTTGATTTCAGTGATGGGGATGAAAGCCCAGCTGGAGTAGTTAGGGAAAGAACTGGGATAAGGAAGAAGAGACAGCACACACAACACTTGAAGAGTTGGGAGCGGAAAAATGGGGTAGGTACTTGAGTGGGATGTGGGGTCTAGGGAGAGAGGGAGAGGTTTTTGTTGTTATTATTGTTTTATTAAGATGGAGGGAAGGTAAGACTATCTGCCAGTGTCCTCCCCAGGTCCATACAGTGGTGGGCTCAGAACCACCATCATTATGTCTGAGGGGAAGACCCACTGATATCTGTATGTTCTTGCCAAGGCTCCATTATACCCACCCTGCTACCCTGCGCCTACATTATGCCTTCACTATGAAAATCTAATTTAGAGAGTATCAGGATTAATCCTATCACATCCTTTACCCTTGTTTATATTATCATCCACTAGAAGTCCAAGGTTCCCAGGTTGTCACCCATCACTTATCAGCCTTTCCATAAGCTCCTGTATATCCCCTAAACTGACTGAATCACACACCTTTCTCCATGCCCTAAACCTCCTGGAGTCATGGGCTGTCATCAACAAAAGCTTCGTATCTTCAATCTTTTCTCTGAACATTAACTTCACCCAAACCAGGCATCTCCTAAAGGCAATGACTCCCCTGTTGCCCTTTCAAATGGGAGCTGTTTTCTTTCCCAGACTCTATAACCAAAGAACATTCCACCTCTGAATGGGCATCCTCCCCATTTCTTATTTTGGCCTCCAGACTATTTATTCCTCTCTTCTCCCTAAGAAACCTCAAAATCTTTTGAAGCTCATGGTGTCAGAGAATTCCATGTGATATCCTATCTTGTGACAGTTACCTACAGACCTCTGGATTACTCCCCCCCATTTCTTGAAGATTTCAGCACTGGACTCACTGCCTTTCTACTCAACACTCTTCCTACCATGGCACTTGCTGATATCAATATCCAAGCACACAATCCCTCCAATATTCACTTTCCTGACCTCCTTTTCTCTCATGATCATGTCCTTCACACAAATGCAGCCGTTGACTCTCATTGGTATAACCCAGACCTGCAATTTCTAACTTATTTTGCTGTCAGACTCTTAGAAGAATTTTGAAAAACTACATACTGCCTTGCACATTGTTTTTTCCTTTTAGAAGTGCAATGCAAAGGGGCCTTGCTGCTCTCTTATAACAAAACTTTCTATGTCTCTCCCACTTCAATCATTTGCTTAGCTAACCATACTGTTACTACCATTTAATTCCTTTTTCCCCAGGCCAAATATGTAAGGAGGCAGAAGGAGACCTAAGTCTTGACTCTCACTTTCCCAACTAAAGATAACTGGCACCATCTGTGAGCAAACAAGTGAAATCCCTACTTCAGATTTAAAACTACCTCCATTTGTTAAAGACAGCAATAATATCAGAATTCAGAAACTATGAGAGTTTTTGTAAGATTTGCAGACACAACTGGATAACTACAAATCGTAAAAATTACTGCAAGTCCAGCTGCAGTCTGGAATTTCAAATTTAGTGTGATTGGAAATTTTGGAGACTGACTCCAGCTTCAGATAATGCCTTGCACATTTTAAGGTGACATCTAAAAAATGTTTCTAAGTAAGTTTAATTTTGTTAAGGAAGAATAGAAATTATTAAACATTTTTATAAAATGAAGAGTACAAGTGGGAATAATAGTTCATTGTAAGATTTGACAACAGAACGAAAAACAACCCAGTTGAAATATGGGCCAGGAGTTGAACAGACATTTCACCAAAGAAGATACACAAATGACCAATATGCATATGAAAAAAATGTTCAATATCATTAGCCATTAGAGAAATGCATATATAAAACTAAAAGATACCACTTCATACCCATTAGAATGGCTATTATTTTTTATTGTGAAATAAATTCAAAGTTATAGGAACAGTTGCAAAAACAATACTAACCCCATACACAGAATTCCAGCATACCCTGACCCCTCTCCCCCGATAGCTCAATCCACCAACTTTAACATGCTGTCACATCGCTATTTCTTCCCCTCCCTCCCTCACTCCCTCCCTATTTATCATCCTTCGTCTATTGCTCTGTCTTCTGAACATATGAGAGCTAGCTGCACACATCCTTGAACATACACTATAATTCACGTATACACTTCCCATGAACAAGAATATTCTTTTATGCAATCCCATTAAGCGCAGCTAAGATAGAATGGCTATTATTTTTAAAAATACAGAAAATAACAAGTGTTGGAAAGGACGTGAAGAAATTGTAATTCTAGTGCTTGTCAGTGGGAATGTGAAGTGGTACAGCCATTGTGGAAAACGGTTTGGTGGTTCCTCAAAAAGTTATGAGTTACCATATAACCCAACAATTCCACTTACTAGATTTCTATCCAAAGAATTAAAAACAGGGACTGAGATTTTTGTACACCAATGTTCATATCAGATTATTCACAACATCCAAAAGGTGGAAACAACCCCAGTGTCCATCAACAAATGAATGAATAAATCAAATTTGCTCTGTCCATACAATGGAATATTGTTCAGCCATTAAAAAATAAAGACCGCAACATGGATGAAAATTGAAGATCTCATGTTGAATGAAATAAGCTAGACAAAAAAAAAACAAATATTGTATGGATTCTCTTATACAAATACTTAGAACAAGCACATTCATAGTGACAGAAAGCAGAATACTGGTTACCATGGGAGGGAGGAAGGGGGAATTATTGCTTAATGGATATGAGTTTCTCTCTGGGATGATGAAAATGTTCTGGAAAGAGTGGTGAAAATTGCACAGTATTGTCAATGTGGTTAATATCGCAAAACTATTCACTTAAAATGGTTAAAATGATTTCTGCTTTGTATATTTTACAATAAAAACTTTTTTAAAAATTTGACATAAGTTTAAATACTTTATTGAATAAATCATTAAATTTTGTCTATGTGAATTTTATTCAATGCCTTTTGAAAAATTTAGTGTTCCTGTAAAATATTCAAGTTGCTTTTAAAAGAATCAAGATCACTAATTCATATGGCATCTTCTGTTTGGAAATAAGAACATCCCAACATAGGCCAAAATGTCCTGTTTCTAACACTGAACTTCAGCCTTAACAAAAATATGTATAAAATGGGAAAGGCCGATTTGAGGTGCCTTGATTAATCATTACAGAGGATTTCCTCAAAACTAGTATTTAATGTATCCCTTTGTTTGGCATCCAGGAGGATTTTACACCTGGGTGGGTAATGGATCCTGGTAAGCTTTTGTTTGGGTGAAAAGGTATGGTTTTTTTTTCTTGTCCAATGTAAAAAGGTGTATTATTCTCAGGCAGATCAATGTAGGAAAAAGTACCCGTGGAAGTTGAGGAGCTGGAAATTGAATCCCTTAAAAATACCTGTGCAAGGCAAAATCTAATCCTTACTGTCAGGAGTCAAGAGATTGTCACCTTTGGGTAAAGTGGGAGAATATTACCAAGTCTTAACTGCTTTTACTCCCCAAACTTCTCTTGAATCTGCTCATTTCTCTGAATTTCCATTGCTACTGCCCTGGACAACACACTGCTTTCACTCTAGTCATAACTGTGCCTAGCTCTTTTTCTTCTTAGATCTGAGGGTGAAGATGCCCTCAGAGTAGGGAAAGAGAAATAGAATTGTCTTTCAAGATAAATGCGGTAAGGCTCCATATTCTTTTCATACCCGGCACTTACATGTTGGATGTCTGTGTAAGACATCACAGACCACGAATTTGGACGGAGGCGTGTCTCTGGAAAATATGCCTGAAGGGCGTGAGCGTCTCGCTTCTCTTCCCAGGGGTCAGGGCGGGGAAACTAACAGTCCAGTTATGCCGGGATCCAGCATCCTCCCAACATGAGGCGCCTCCTTCCAAGAAGCAGTGAGTCGGGCGATTTCTGACTAAATTTTGGGCCATCGGCCCGGAGGGCGCGGTAATGAAGCAAGCTGCGGGCCGGGACTGACCCGCAGGTTCGGTGGGCTGAAAGCCGAGGCCGGCCCTGTCGCCTACTAGGGCGACCGGAAGAGGGGCCGGGGGCTTCCGGCTGTCTCCTGCCCGTTGCCCTCTCAGCCCGAAGACCTGGCGGATCCACGGTGTACGCGGCCGCTTTCTCAGCGCCCGGCCCAGCGCTCCGAGGGGGCAATGGGGCTGGCCCTGCCCTCCCAACTGCGGGATACTCCAGAAGCCGAGCGCACCCGCCGGCTAAGCCACCCCGGCCTAGCGGCCCCGTAGCGCACGCAGCCCCACCCAGCGCCGCTCGCGGCAGGGGCGGGGCCGCTGAGCTGGCCAGCTTGGATTCGCCAGGCTCGGCCCGGGGAGGGGTCAGTCCCTCCTGGTCACGTCTAGCCCCGCCTCTGTCTCCCCGCCCCTGGAAACCGCAGGATATTGGGGCAAGGCTGTGTATGGTGGGAGGGGGAGCTGGGGATGCAGTTGCAATTGAGGGCTGAGTCTGGGAGGGTCTGGATATGAGGGAATGAAGCCTCCGCCCTCTAGGGCAGAAACCCTTAAATACAGGCTCGGGGCAGGCATTCAGGGTGCGGCGCTAGGCAGCCTGAGGTGAGGAGCTTGCTTTGAGTAGAAATCAGGCGGAGGAGGACGCGGGTGCAGAAGCTGCGGCAGCTTGACCCGGAGAGAAGTGCTGTCTTAGCGTCCGGGTAAGAAGCAGACGCCGCGCTTAGTGCTGGAAGAGGGTAAGCTCCTGCCCTTGGCTGGCCCCGCCGCCTCTTCGCCGGGATACTCCTGGGTCCCGGCGGGATGAGGAGGGAGCGGGGTGGGGCTGTGCGCGCTGCTCCCGGTCGCTCCCCGCGCCTGTCCCGCGGGCTGCCTGTCTCACGACACGATCCTCGTCTCCTCGTGGGCTCAGGGCGGGAAACGCCTTTTGGATCTGCTGCCTTCGGGATGGGATGCCGTGGGGTTTTTTATCCAAGACTCATGAGTCTTCAGCCCGTTTTCTCACTTGAAACAAATGAAGTTTCCCCGCCGACCCAGAATGCCCAACGCCCACCAAAGAAAGCGGTCCCCTCGTTTGGGATCCCGTTTTGGCCGCAGAGTCAGTCTTTTGTTTATATTTAGCGTCTGTTCACCTGGGGGCTGCTGCTTTTCTTGTGTCTCCGGCAGCTACTCTTAAATCAAAAGGGAAACAAAGCCCTTTTGAGGGCGAAATCCTAAGACATTCTGTCGTGATTGTGGGGACTGCCCGTTTGGCCACCCCACAATGTTAATTGGTCTATTTAGAGTTAGGGAAGGCCTTTCTTGGGTGCTCCAGGACACCATGTTTGAGTGAGACTTTAAAAAATTATACATCTCAATTCGAATAGGGTTGAGAATTCTGATGTATAGAGAAGGGGTTCACTCGCAGGGAGCTATTCAGGAATATACATACAGAGAAGTATCTGTCTTTGCATACGTTGTCCATTGACTGATCTCAAAGACACAGTGTGTCTTTGAGTTTCTTCAAATCCCCCAAGAAATGGAGAACAGTAGTCTGGTCTGTTTCTTCTGGGTATTCTGGAAATGAAAGAGCTGACTGTCTGCTCTGAGATGTGCTTGTTAGTAACCAGCATCTAGTTTAAGGTAAGCTGTAGACTACCCTGGTTGAAAGGATCACACTTCTTATCCCAGTGCTGTACTCTTTTCTCTAACATAAACGTT